>NW_015150801.1:809058-853383 GCF_000732505.1 Cyprinodon variegatus
TGAGTTCTCACTTTAAGCTGTATGCAGCCCCTTGCTTTTATTTTTAAATGCTCATCTGTGGAAATTAAATATAATTAGCAAAATACAATAAATGTCTATTTTTTTCTTTTCACAAGCAGAGGGGAACTATGGGATGCCACTAGGGACATAAATCAGAATTAATTTCCATATAAAAATATTAAATTAAAGTCCTCCACATACTATATTGAAAACTTTGCACAGTGAAAACATTTACCTCCTACATAACCTGCTCTTAAGCTTTTATACAAAGTAGTGAGAACTGTTCATATAAACTGGTGGAAGGCTCTACCTTTCACAGACATCAATAAAAACTTCTCACACACACACTAATAAAAAGCTCTTATACACACTACTACACTTGACCCTGTTGAGGTCTTGTGTGAAATTCTGTTCCCCTGTGAAGATCTGTTCCCCTGTGTCGGGAGCGCGCACAGCAGCTAGAGAGGCGGAGACAGTTTGCATAGCATTTCTGATCTATTTGTTGGCAAAAAAATGGGAGATCATTATTTCAAGATTGCTACTTTAATTTAAATCCACGTGGTATGAACAACTCCGAAATAAATAAAGAATAGTCCCAAACTTTGGGTCTATTTTTATACATCTTGTTCACTTGTTCACTAACAGCCTGATAATAATATCAGTCAGGCATCAAACAGTTTTCTTTTTCGTTTCCTTTTTTTTGTCCTGTTCAGCATTATGGCAGCAGAATTGAAATCTGAGTACCGTACTCTACTGAACACATGCTTTGCTAAGGGAAGCTTTGTTGGCAAGAAGCCCCCCTTGTTGACCCAAAAGTGCTCTATTTATTTTTTGTCACCAATCTTTACATGTTTCCAACAGTGCCAGATCTGACAGAGGGACAGAGAAGAAAAAAAAGAGCAAAGAAAAAGAACCCAAAAGAAGAAAGATATCAAAACCATATGGTCAGTTTATAGGGCTGTACAAAATAAACTATTTATTTTGGCAATCCGGATGGAGAACAAAGAGTAGCTCCTTTAAATGGAAACAGGGAAGAAAAAGAAACAAACAAGCAACAAAAGTAACAACACTGGTAGCAGGAACATTACTGAGCTTCTCAGAACTATGCAGCAACTGTACAGTAGTTTAAGGAGGCCTGTGTCTGAGTAACTGATTATTTGTGTCAGTGAAAGAATGAGAACCCAAAGCCCAGGTTTCCCAGATTGCGCTCAGCAAAACCCAGAGCCAGACCCAAGCAAAGCCACATACCCAGGACCAGCAGAGGCACCCCAGGACCCCTCCAATTCCATAATGGAAGTGAGATGAGGACAACTTTGTCCACTAAGCATTTAAAACAGTGGGGTGGGCGGCCTTGCAAAGTCCGACACAACTCAGTATAACCACCTCCCTGGCCCTAATGTGTATATATGTGTAGGTAAAGGGGTAATAGTGTCACATGAGGGTTGGGGGTGCCGCAGGGTGCAGAAAAGAGGACCACCTTGATGGTAACCCTAGCTGCACCATGCAGATCCCCCCAAAGCCCTCAAAACCCTATGTGTGCGGAAATGTTCTCTCTATTGGAGCCAGAGCATACAGGGGTAGGGGGATGCAAGCTGGGAGTGATATAATTCCTCCAAAGAAGGCAGTCATGCTATAGGGCGCTGCTGTTGCCGGGGACCCACAATGCACCAGAGGACCCAACAGCCCTGGGCCCCCGCAGCCACAGGGGAGCCAAAATTCCCCAGAAGGCATCCACCCACCACTCCCTCCAGGGCCCTTCCATTCAAACAGATAAAATAATAATAATAATAAGAAGAAATGATTGATCAATAATGAGTAAATAAGTAAATGAGAATAAAGAGAAATAAAAAAAACCAAAAAACGCATTGCTCACAAATGCCATCCAGCCAAATCATTCACACAGACTTCCCCATGCAGCCCCAGCGCCAGAGAAGAGATGAAGGGAAGGTTACATCCCCAGTGATGAAGAGGCAGCATCAAGACCCCAGGGTCCAGGCCCCAGAGCCCAACCCACGCCGGAGCAGACCACTAATGGATGAAGCTAATCAATTGGGGCCTGTGTTGGCCTTGTGGTTAGAGCAGTGAGCTTGTGCTCTGAGAGGGTTGCAAGTATCTGGTTTCATCCCCATAGTCTGCACTCTGGGTCCCTGAGCAAGACCCTTAACCCCACACTGCTCTCCGCGCACTGCACAATGATAGCCCACTGCTCCCTAAGGGGATGGGTTAAAGGCAGAGGCAAATTCTCCAATGTGCGATCAAGATAGTTCAATTATTATTAAGAACTATAGAGAATTCTATTCAGCAAGTTGTTGTTTGGATTAGGCAGACATTATTACCATACTAATGTGTTCTACAAGATGATTTCTAAACTGATTAATACTAAGATTATCTTTTGGTTTTTAGTTAATGAGAATAGTTTTTTTTGCAGTGCCTATCTCCTTGAGGACCATGTAAACTGACTTCCTCTCTATGTTGATGCCATTTGGATCACCAAGTATGCACTGTCTGGGGCATACTAGAATACTACACTTAAACCATATTGAGAATTGAGCATGTGTGTAATCATCTGATTTTTTGTCTGCACAATGTGTGCAAATATTTGAGGGTTTCAGATCCATCCTGAACATCATTTTTCCTGTATAATGAGTTATGTGGAGAAATTTGTATTGTACAAGCTTTAAATTGGGATTTGTAGTTAGAATTGTAGATTTAGACCAGTTGATAAAGCATTCAGAAAGTTCTTGGAATTTATGTATAAATGTGAACATATGGCCTTTGAGTTTTGGAGGAATAGTAACACATCATCAGCATAGAGGCTGATTTTATGCCTGATGTCCTTGGGTTGAATTCCTTTAATATTTGTATCTTGCCTGATAGCGGCGGCTTATGGTTCTAAAAAAATGGCAAATAGCAATGAAGAACGTGGAATTTTGGGTTTTCATGAGCTGTATGCCAAAATCATCCATATTAAGACAATAAAAGACCGTAAATATTTCAGTTAGTGTGCAATGAATCTAAACTATATGAATGTTCATGTTTTATCATTACATTATGGAAAATAATTAAATTTATCACAATATGCTAATATTTTGAGAAGGACCTTTAGGAGGTAAATGTTATCACTAGTTTATGTGAGAGCTTTTTACTGGTGTTTATGTCAGGTTTTCAGTATAGTATGTGAAAGACTTTCATTTCATATTTCATTCATATTTGGAAGTTAATCTGGATTTATTTCCCTGGTGGAACCCGATAGGTCACACAGTCAGCAGTGGGTCCACTTTATAAAGGATGAAACAGGTGTTGGATGCAGCATCTATAGTCTTAAAGTTAGTCAGAGCTCCAGCTAGGCAAAAAATACCACAAATTTGATATCTAAATCAGCACTGCAAATATGTTTTGTATTTATAGTCTTATGTTGCCGCTGCTCAGATTAAAGTTGCCATTTTAATTTTATTGTTATATTTTCTGTTCCTTCGTCTTGAATCATATTTTTTGGTTATTATGAGAATTTAAGTAGGACTATAGTTGGACCGTGCATATCCCGTGTATGTCCATATTCAGTTTTTCTAATATTTTGGCCAATGTATATCGGCCAAAATCTGATATCGGCCAATATATCGGATATTGTTTTTTGAAGTCCCCAATATATCGAAATCGGTTTTGGCCTTCAAAATCTTGTGTCGCTTGAATATTCAATTAAGTATGGCAATTAAAAAAGAACTGGTCTCTATTTTTCCCAATTATGTAACAAAATTCAGGTAAAATAATCTCTTATTTTCATTTTTGGTTTAAAATTGAAAAAGGAATGAATGAGTGAAGGACAGACTCAGTTGAACTCGGGTATCACTAGGCAACCTCAATCAAACAACAATTATTCATTGCATCATTACATTTGCAGGAAGTTATATACTTTCCCAAAAATGTAATAACTCTCTGCAAACACAATAATTAGTATGCTTGTAGGAAACAGCTTATTACATTTGTAGTTTCAGATAATATAAAAACTAACCACAGAATCATCCTCTTCATCTATGCTAAAATGAATGAAACCCAATCCTTTTTTGTTACAAGCAATTATTCTGTTCACTAGAACCTGATCTTCAAAAACAATGAATCACAAAAGTAGTAGTTCTTAGCAGATTAAACAATTAATAAAGCTTCAGCTTAATTTCAGCACTGACTAAAAATAAATTAAACTAGCAGCAGATATAAAATTAACACAGCTTTGAGGTGAATCATGAATGTGGGGTAAATTAGCTTTGGAATGCTACACTCCCCAGGCCATGAACCACGTATGTCATGGCAGCGGTAGATAATCCAGATCCAGAAAGTAAAAATCCTGCCTTATTTTCCTTCATCCTGTTCACCTAACCAGGTGATTAGCTCCTTGGTTGATTAGTCTGTGTCATGGAGCTGCAAATGCAAGTGGTTGGAACTGATCTCTGTACAGGCTTTTTACTTGCTGGACCTGGGTTATCCACCTATGGAGAGGGGCAGGGATTTGGTAACAGACAAAGGACTAATAGCTTGCTGGCTGTGTGTTCAGCTCGAAGCACATGGTCCGGAAGGAAGGAAGAGAGAAAGAAATTGCAGAGAGAAAAAAGGCAGTATAAGGAAGAATGACCTGACTTAGTGGACCGTTGATATAATCTGTTTTGTAAAACGACATTGAAAATGTCAAAAACCAGCATCCTCAGTAATTCAGTTTCGGATGTCACAATTAAAACATTAACCATGGAGGTTCAAAACAAGGCTCCTTTTAGAGCAATCATCAGCAATTAACTCTACTTCTGCCCAGGCATAAAAGAAAAAAACAAAAACGTTTTTACTTGTCTGATGTCTTTTTTGGTGCTGCAGCTTCAGTAACAAGGGAAGATGTAAGATGGTTACTTGTTGGTTTTTGTCAAAAGCAACCAGTTTTAGCATAGATCAGTTAACTAAAAAAAATGAAGGAATAGTGCATCTCCAATGATACCAATGGATCTTTTCTGCTCACACAGGAATAAAGGCGGAAGCTTTGATCGCGTGCAGCTTCACACCTGTAAAATTTGGAACCCTGCAGATTTTACAAGCTTCCTCTTTAAAGGAATGATAAAGAACTGCTAGTCATCTAGCTTAAGCCAATGAGGGTTGGGGTGGCGGGGACCAGTCTAAATGAAAAAATGCCAGGGCCAAAAATCGCTTCCAGTCCGAGCCTGCCCCAAGGTAGTCTGAGAGAAGTGCAACTACTTTACTACATTATGCTTTAGCATTAATGCTAAAACATCACTCTCAGCTGTGTCCAAAGGTTTGACAAATCTTTTAAAAGAAATGCACAGTGCTGCTCTTTGACATGTTCAGCCAAAATGCAATTTACAGCTTTGAAGCAGCTGTGATTATCCTGTGTTTTTTAATAGAGGATGAATCATGACTTGATAAAATGTCACGTCTTAAGTACTGCTTTAGGTGGTCATTATCCAGTACTTATAGACTTTTTGCAGACCCTTTTATGATTTAAATTGGTCAGTACATATTTAAGCATGTTGGATCATCTCTTTTTATTAATTTAAGTACAAAAGAAGATTTCCACACCCTTAAACACCTTTGGATTCAAATGAAGGATGGAAAATATAGGTTAACGGCTGCACAATGAAATTTGATGCCAGTTATAGAAAGTAAGGTTCAATACAATACAGCCATGGGACTTTTGTTTAATCTGTATAATTCAAGGCTTTGTTAAAACTCTATAAGGAAAAATATTCTCAACGAAAACTGGGCCAAAGTACTTTGGAGCATAATGGGCCTCCTAAATGAATAATAAGACATTACAACCATTAAAACAGTTTGGGATTGCAATTTCATCTGTGATTCTCTCAATACACAGGTAAGAAAAACATACGTTTTTTTACCCAAAGAAATTGACCTAATTAATTTTCTAAATTCCTTGAATTATTACATTTTTAGGGATCACAAATTTAAAATACTCTGATTCGACTTTATTATTGAAAGGACACTTGTTTCTCAGTTGCCTGAAAAAAGGCCAGTCTCATGAAGGACTTGTTATCCATGTCTTTACCATTTCAGAATTTTGCTTATGAATAATATATGTTAGTTCAGAAGAGAAACAGGGGTTATCACAACCCTTTACTCTGTACCTCTTAAAAGGGGCCTAATTATTAAATAAATATGTCATTAAAAAAAGGCAATGCTGCCTCTACATGAGGGATCAACTCAGTTCTACTCCAATTGAAATGATAAAGATCATAATAAAACCCATGCTGCGATTTATCTTAATAATACGTAGCTTTGAGAGAAGCAAAAACACAGAGGTCGCCATTACAAAATACTCCAAAAGATGAAATGTATGAAGAAAGTACAAAGAATTAGGTCAATAAGATTGGATTTTTTTTTATCCGTTTTGTATTTGAAATTAATCAGTTAAATAAGATTCGCAGAAACACAAAGAGATTTGAAATCATCTGACTAATCATCTAAGCTAATGTCAATTTAGGTCACTATTTTAAACAATTTTGTTGTACTTTAGTCTAGATGAAAGCTGAGACAAAGACTGCAACACATAGATATTACTAACGTTGTAGCGTGACTGTCTCGGTGTTTGTGCTTTTTATGTTCAGTACATAGGTGGAAGCAAATTTCCCTGCAGGGACATCAAAACGTTATTCTGATTATTCTGAATTATGCACCAAGAACGACAGGCAATGATGATTGCAAAAACATACCAAGGAGCTGCATGAATCCTTGTTCCTGCATGTAACTATAAATATGTCTGTGTCCAAGTACGCATTGTGTATGTCTGTGTGTGTTTTCCATTATGGAAGTGAGCACAGAGGACCGCAGCAGCACAGAGGAACATCTGTCATTCAACATGAACTCTGCTGGGCAACAGTTTTGCCTTGGCCAGATTTGGAATTAAAGGACAAGTTTTCACAGATTTTACAGTGCTAAAGAACAGATTTATGTTAATTATTTTGATAATGCAAACTCCAAACCCAAGTGCAAATAGAAACACTGTGACAAACCTTGGTAAAATGGCTGACAACTAAACCAAAAAAAAAACAAAAAACAAAAAAAAAAAGAAGAAAAAACTAAACTCTGAATGTTCAGCAAGGAATTGGCCATAGCTTCCTCACTGTGACAGCTAGGTCAAATTAAAGCATAAATAAAACAGCTCAATATTAGTATGTTTTTATTATGTTGGTTCTAAAGTGCAACCTGTGACTTGGTAATACTTAAAATTATTTAAGACCTTATGCATCATACAGTGGGTCCCTTTACTCGTGGATTAATAACAAAAAGGTTGCTTCAATATTGCATTTGGAAAACAAACTTTTTAAGATATTAAAGAAACAGTGTGTTTGTTTTTTAGCTGTTTTATGTTCATACAAAACTGCAAATCAATATAGCATAGCAAAGCAAAGCATGAAGAGTCTATATTTTCCCCTGACTTGTAGTGAGGAATAGAAATGCTATATGTAGTTTTAAAATGCAAAAAAAGGGAAAGAACATAATGATTATATGTGCTTAATAAAATAATAAAAGAAAACCTCGTCTTGGTAAAAATGTAAAAACTGTGATACATCTTTCAGTTGATAATTCTACTCACTTGTGCACTAATATATGCAGAAATGCATTAATAATGCGTTTGATGCACAAAGTTTTTGAAATATTGAAGTAACGGTGTGTTTTTTAGAATACAAAACTGGAAATCAATATAGCAAAGCATAGCATGAGCAGTTTGTATATTCTCTGACTTTTAGTAAAAAAAAAAGAAATGCTTTGTGTAGTTTTAAAATATGTAAAATAAGGGAAAGATTAAGAATGCATCTATTAAAAAAGAGTAAAACGGAAAAAAGTTGATTGGTTTTGTATTGAGTTATAGACTTCAAATATAAATCTGTTTAGAAAAAGAAGGAAACCTAAGCAAAAATGTTTGAGTTGATTAGGTGCACTAGTCACACCTATGTGCCCGTCTACCAAAGTTTGGTTTTAGCCAATCATGACAACAAATTATATAGCAATAGATTCCTTGAGAAAATACAACAACTTAGGCTTTTACACTCTTGCTGTTCCTCTTTAAAAGTTGAAATCATGGATTCTGACAAAACAAGTTTGATAAGCTTGGATTGGCAGCTCTTGCCTGCGTCACAGTTTTATGTCCCGCCTTAAAACATAATCGTACTTGAACGATTTAAAATGGAGTTGTATGAGATTGATTGCTGTTTATTTTTCAAATTTGGAAAATTCATCTTACAGGCAACTATATGGTATGTGGTATGTATGAAATCTCACAACAGATTTTATAAGAAAAAGAAACAACTGAATAAATTGTATATATGAAAATGTTACTTGGTAGGGAAGGTAATCTCCTTTATATGACACATTTCAAGACAAGACAATTTAAAGTGCTGTCCATGAAGAGAATATATGACAAGAAAACAAACAGAAAAGTGCATTGCATTGGAATAATAAAGATAGTTAATAAGAAGTTGAGGTACATATTTGAGCTAGTGATGTTTCAGTTAAGTCAAAATAGAACAGTCAAAGGCAACCTTAAACAAATACAACTTTGATTTAACAAATATTAGGAAGTTATATTCACAGCTAGGGCTGGACTGTAAGATTTTTTTCAGGCCAGGAGTCAGTCATGTACCTAGGCCACCCTAGGCTGGTTATATGACTGGCTGACATGACTGATTTCTTAGGTAACAAAATAAAATAGGGCTGGGATCTATCTTGCTTTCCGAGGACCCAACTGAAAAATTAAAAAAGCTTTTTTTCAACCAAAAGGTAAGTTTTTCTTATATGTTTGAGTTCACCTTCAGCTGTGACCCACATCCAAACCAAGCAGAGGGACAGACTGGATGTAGAGAACAGCCTGGTATCGGCAATTTTTAACACTGAGCTATCGGAGCTCATCAAAGCAGCTTGAGTCTTGATGAAAACAAAGTAAAACTGATTAAATCAGTCTGACTATTATTTTTTTCTGTATTTTATTCCCAGTTAATTAAGTCTAGGAAAGGTTAAACGTGGCTTCCTTTACAGAAACCGCTCATCCTTCACCACTTCTGCAAAACTTACTTTTATCCAAATGACCATTCTACCCATTTTAGGCTATGGAGACACTATATATAGGGTTGCTTGCAAATCCACTCTAAACCTGACAATCTTTACCATTCCGCCATTGTTATGGTTCTCCCCATCTGGGACTCTGAGTTTTAACTTTTGTGTTATCAGTTGTTCTGTTTTGTTCTTTGGTTTATTTTCCATTATATTTAAGCCGTCTTTAGTTACTCTATGTTGCCCCCTTGTGCTTGTTTCCTTTCCCCTTGGCTTCCTTCTAGTTAGTTCCACTCACACCTGCTCCTTATTCAGGTCATTAGTCCATCCTTTGTTTTGTTCTCCTTAATTACTCCACCGCTGCATTCACCCAGTGCTGGTTCTTTGTTGTTGTTTTTTGCTTCCTGTTCTCTGGCTCCCCGTGTAAGTTTTCCCCTGAAGTTTTTTGGTTCTTAGTGTTTTTTTGGGGGGATTTTTTGGATCTTGCCTCAGTTAACTGATTAGTTCTTCAAGACTCACCTCTGCCTTCTGATCTCTACATTTGGGTCCTCAAGCAACCTCACTCTCGGTTGTTGACAGCCATCAGGTTTGCCATAAATGCTCCTTTTAATACACACCACTGCCCTCTGTATTCATCTGTCAACTCTCCCTCCCTTCACAATTAACACAAAATTCACTGATTCATCTTCATTTACATGACCCTGATCACCACTTTATTTAGGTCACCTACTACAGCCAAATCTTGTCACTTAGAACACCCAGTCCTCACTTCTTCTACAATTACTTATTCCCAAAACCAACGCTACTTTTGGTCTTGCTGCTTTCGATCTGCTGCCGCTCGTGATTGGAACGCTCTGCAAAATATTCCTAAACTTAAATCCTTGTACACAGACACTTGCAGCTGCTTTTTTGGTTTGTCTGTTGTATTTTAAATTGTATTTTATGTATGTATTACTAGTGTGTTGTATTTATTTTAGCCTTACTTCCCTTTGTCTAAATGGTTACATCACTTGTCAGGTTGCCATTGTAAACAAGATCTTGTTCTTAATGACTTGCTTGTAAAAATAAAGGTATAAAAGTTTAAATGTGATTAAAATAGTTACTCAGAGGAGTTCCAGTTTAATAAATACAGGTCTATAATAGGATATTATTTTGTATTTATTTACTTTTGACTGAGAGAGGTACTTACTGTATGGTACAAAAAATTGCCCAAAGGGGTACACAAGTCAAAAAAGGGTGGGAAATACAGATGTAGAAGTCCCTCCCCTCATTTCTAAGGTTGGAATATACAGTAACTTTACTGCTGTAATTGCAATAATACTAAAATAAAGATTTTACATAATAAGTAGTGCCAAAGGTAGGGCTATACATGATCAATGAACCCCAACCTACAGTAAATCCAAGGTTGGAATACACAAACTTTCATGTTTAAACTGGGATATGTAACTGAAAGTCAGCAGCAGACAGAAAAATCCAACAACACAATCACTTAATAGAATAATGCTGAATTGCCAAGAAAGCCAGTATTGCAGCTGAGAGCCATTTATGACAAATGGTAGTGTTTGGTGGTGTTCGTGTCACTTGGTGCATGTTGTTGCTCTACTGTAAAAAATGTTCAGTATTTTCTCCCAACACACCTACTTCTCCTGGTGTGTTGGAGTTGGACTAAGAACCTGGCATGCAGATGCTGAGTAGACTCTCTGTTGACAAGGCCAGTCTCAGGACCATGGTAAACTCACAAACCTGGGAAGAAAAACTGGAAGGCAGTTGGTTATTGTAAAGAATGTATAAGAGTTACTGTTTTTTGACCAACCATGAATTCTGCTTGGTACTAATAAAGTCACTGCACAAAATGCATTTTTGTAATGCTACTGTCACACTTATTCTATTACTGCAAGTTGAACCATAGCTTAATGTCTGAATTGTAAGAGTGTTCCAGAATCAATAGTGTTTATGGGCCTTAAAATGCACATGTAATGCCAGACATATAAACAACTATATAAAAATGAAGACTGAACATCCTTAGAGGACACTCGAAAAATCAAAAAACAAAACAATATATGTGCAGCTTGTGCTGAAAAAGTATCTGAAATGGATTGGTAGGTCATCTGATTTTCAGCAGGGATTTTTTATGTCTGTACCTTCATTTCTTTGGAAAAGAAACTGCATTGAGTGGGTGGGATTTGCAGCAATGCATTTTGGCATTTTGGCCCAACTGCACCTCTGTGAAGACAGTACACAGCTGTCTATCTTATGTGAGACAACCCTCAGTTGAATCTTATCCAATTTGTTGGCAAGTTACCAGGAGGTCACCAGGAGGTTTTAAGGAGGAGACTTAGCAGAGCTTATTTGCATATGTTAGCTTTTAGCGCATGTCCCACTGTGTTTACCTTGCTTTTATTTGATGTAAGTTCTCTGTCTTTGCCATAGAATGGGAATAATTATATAAACATATTTGATCACACAATGGAGAGATTCACTTCTGCATCTTAACCCAACCCCCTGGGGGGCAGTGGGCTGCTGCTGTGCAGGCTATGGGGATCGAACCGGATACCTTCACCCTTCTCAAAGCATAATTGCTCTGCTTTAACCATTAGGCCACCACTCCCTGAGTCTCTATGAACCATGCATCTGGAATAAAGTCTGAATTTGTCAGTTGGTTTTCAACAGTTCTAGCAGTAAAGCCCTTTTATACTGGATTGGTGCTCAAAGGGGTGAAAACTCGATCAAAATCACATAGATAAATATAAACCTCCCAGAGCAGCACTGATTAGCATTTTCAAAGTGCAGGTAACTTTGATGCCAAGGTTAAACATGCAATGAATTTTAAAATTTGACTTCCGCTTCCGGGATGCCCAAGTAGAAGCTTGCAGACATAGCTCTGACCGCAAATGTGTGAAGTGATTAAAAAGCTGAAAGATTACAACATCAAGGCACAAACACCATACCCAACCCAACTTAGACTGTACCTGGACAATGGTATCAAAACCTGGTCAGAGTGCCTAAAACAGGGCAACGAGTCACCTGGACAGCAGTGGTAATGGGAGACAGCGTTCCTGGGCTCAGGCATGAGCAGAGGGGAATCAGTGTACGATAGCTCCACAACCAGGACGAGCTGGCCAGTTATGCCGCCCTCTGGGGTTAAGGAGCCAAAGCGGCAGACTCGGCAGATTGCTGCTGCAAGCTCAGGAGAGAGCTAAGGTGCAGTACGGTAGCTGAGATAGGCCTGCAAAAAAACTGCGCTAACGGCCCAGAAGAGGCTTCAGCTGGCCCCTCCTAACTAGGGTCAACATCAGAAAGACCTACTAAAGTTAACAGTTTTCAGCAGATTAACCGTACCAAATGTAATGAGAAGGAGGCTACAGCTTGAGTGCCGACAATTAACAAAGCAGAGTTAACACTGGTTATATGAAAACAATAATCACCTGGAGCGGACAAGTTCACGTCAAATTTTATAAATGCTTCCAGGTGGAACTCATCCAAGAGTTTTCTTTAAGAGTTAATGATCCAGATAATAATCCTCCAAAAACAATGGGCTGAAGCAATTATTTTGGTCATTCATTGTAAAAAAAGGCCAGTCCACTTGAAATTGTTTTTTTTATCGTTTCAGTTTAATTGTTTCATACTGGTTAATTTGGCTGTCAGTCATCAATGGGTTCCACCACAAATGGTCTAATTCCACCCATTGCAGCCCACTTAGATAGTCACGGAACCATGTATTTCATACATAAAGAGGGTACAGACCCCAATTAATGTGCCTTTTATAAACCTATAAATTTATTGTGTAATTACGTTAAGATTTTAAGTTTAATTATTGCTAAGGACTCCAAAAGATTATTGATAAATGTATTAACCCTGACCAGACTGGATACATATCCAAAGGGAATGGAAGAATAGCACTAGACACATCCTAAATGTAATATTATTAGGGCAACAAAGTCCATACCTAATGCTTCTTGGCCTAGATGCCAAAAAGGCATTCGATTCCTTGGACTGGATGTTTCCATAAGAGGTCCGATCAGAAATGGGTTTTGATGAAAGTTTTATTAAGTGATTTATAGTACTGTATTCCAGTCCAACATCTACATAGTGTTAATGGTTATCTATCAGAAAGCTTTCCTTTAAAAACAGGAAAACAAGAAGCTGCTGCTGTTCATCACTGTTGTTTGCTATCACTATAGAACCTTTGGCAGAATGAATCGGGGCAAACCCATCAGTTTTAGGTCTATCAGACACTGTATGACTAGGAACCACCAGTTGTCATTGTATGCTGATGACATCATATTGCATTTTAGGGACCCAGTAATCTCGATTCCAAATATTTTGAATTACTCGAAGGATGTTTGCCTTGTCGCAGCATATCAAAATTGGAAACCATGATTATAAACAGGACTTCGGAATTATCCAAAATAGTTACATTTAAATGAGTGTCAATATTTGGGAATCAATATTACTACCGAGGTTTTCCAACTGTACAAAGCAAACTATTGGAAGTTGTATGTTGTATGACATTCACTTTCACCACTATCCTTCTTTGGAAGGATCAAAACTGTCAAGGTTCCTGTATTTGTTTATGTCCCTGCCTATTAAGATTTAAACAACTGGTTTAAAAAATATGCAGAAAATGATTTTTATTTTTATTTGGCAGAGAAGAAAGGCCAGAATTAAATTTACACAACTGAACAGAGGTAAAGCTTATGGATTAAATAATTGGGCAGGCCAGTTGTGTGGGGCTGTAGATCGGCTGATACAGAATAAAGAAACAACATGGCTGATCTTTGAGCAAAGCTCATGCCCTGGAATTTCATGTAGGCCCTTGTTTTTTGTTCAGCTGAGATCTGTAATAAATATAAAATCACAAATACATGAATGAAATGTATCCATAGGATTACAGATATAATTAGAAAAACTATCAATCAGTCTATTTCAAGGACTGTGAAATCTGGCAAAATAATGAACTAAATTATATTGATGACTTGTTTGAGTCAGAGATTCTGAACCCATTTAGTCAGATTCAATAGAAGCATGGGTTGATGTTATCAGGTTTTTGCAGTTGAGAAGTGACTGGATGTCCCTATTTCTAAGTCACCTACTTACTTGTAAATGTTCAACTTGAAAGTCATCAAATAAAAAAATGTAATAAAACATTGGCAGATCTATATGTGTTTACAGTCCTGAATGTCAGGAGCGCCACCAGGGATAAAAGAGAGATGGAAATTAGAAATAAATGTTGTGATTGATGATCAAAAGTGACCGCTAGTGTGTGATACTGGCTATAACCTGACCAATTGTCCAGCATGGAAAGATTTTTATTTGAAAGTAGGTGTTAGGTGCTTTAGAACACCATATGTCATTTAAAAATTCGATAAGGATAAAATAAATTTGCAATTCAAAAAATTCTCGGAAAGAATCAGAGAGGAACTTCCAAACATTTTATGTATTCATATCAACCTAAACCTTTTTGTTTTTCTGCAGGGATCGCTCCCAAGCAGTGTTGCTATTATCAATTATGACAAAATTTTTTCGTTGATGCTCCTTTTTTTCATAATGATAACAATTGTCTTTAAAATAAAACCCCACTTTTTGCCAGTCATAAAACATGCACCAAGTGCCTCAAGATGATCAACAGAAATTGGCTATGTTATAATTTGTGTAAAATGAGTTGACATAAGCTGACAAAATTATAGATGTATAATACATTGCTGTGCTTGCTTACGATGCTGAAGCAGCAAAAATGGTGGTCGCTAGTCCCTGCAGAAGATAAAAAGATTGGGAACATTATAGATATATTGCATAATGTCTGCCTAGAGCTGCATTCAAAAAAGAGCAGCTGTTATGCACTGTCCTTTTGGATCAGTGAGCTGTCCAATCTTAGCCGAATGACCCTGGTGGTGTTCTTTAAACTTCCAGGGTTCTTTGTTTTACAAATAAACTATAAATTGTGCATGCACGGCAATACAAACCTCGGAAAATAGTGCTTTTATAGCAAAGAATGAGTTTAGTTTGTCCAGGAGTGTTGCCATAGTCTGCTGTCACAGCATGGTGTGTTTACCAGCCTAAAAGGATGCATTTTCCCATGTCCTGATAACTTTCCAAAATACACATTCACAGTTGGTCAGGAATACAAAAGATACAGACAGTCCTTTAAACACCACAGTGAGAATCTGGTAAACAATGGTACAACTGTAGATACATGGGCAGCAGTTTAAAGGTGGAAAAAACAGCAACATTGCACACTCAAATCAAACCAACACACATTTCTTTCTGCCCATATATGTCCATACATCTGCTTTCATGCAATCTTGGCCCTTGAATTGATGAGTGGCTGAACAGAAAGGTTCACCAGCCTATCTGTATGCCTGGATGTGCGTGACCTGCACTCTAACGGATGAGCTTTTGTCCACAGGCAAGCCAGATGAGGAGCATAGTGGAGTGCTAGTATTACTACCTTGCATTGGCACAAGCTCTTGCTATTCCTTTCCTTTAGGTGCCATCCGCCTTATGTCTATTTGAGGCAGCAGGGCGGAGTCATATAAGTGTTGTGTTGGCTTGGCAGAAAATCTTGTTAGTGTGTTTATATGTGCCCATCTGTGTGTTTGCATTAACTCCAACCTATGAGGCAATGTGATAGCGCATAATGTGTGTATATAAAACGTTTGCTTGACAGCAATATACAGTCACCTCAAGATCCTTCAGTTGATCTCTGGTACACTTCAGTCTGTAAAATATTTTTAATGAAGCAAGAATTACCTTCACAGAAAAAAGATAGTTGTACTGCTGACAAAAGATGAGAGATTCTGGAGAGAAAAAAAACAACTAACTCCTCACTTAGAAACCAGAAAGGTATTATTCTCCAATGAGTTTCACAGGAGTTCTGTTTTATTTATGACTCTGAAAGAGAAGGCATATCTATCTCTTGTCATGTGCTGAGGCTGATGGGTTGATTGCAATAGAGAGAATATATAAACAGAATTTTACTGCAAAGCTTCTCACGAGTCTATCCAGGTAATACTTAATGTATTTTTAAAACAATTTGATTGAGCCATTAATTATTAACAAATAAAAACCAGCAGTGATCCTTGAACCTATCAGTTTCAGTTTCTCATCTCAGACATATCTCATAGCCATCAAAACTGCTATCTTGTAAAGTTTATCTTGGACTATATGTTTGGCTTATTTATCCTTAAAGTAGATATCAGACAAAAGGCAGAATGGCTATTTTCCTAAGGTCCTATGTATTAAGTAAGGGGCTTGAAAGGTGCTTGATGCACTATGACATCAAAAGATTAATAGATATGTCTTATATAACATGATCTGAACCTTAAAGCTGAGAGATATTGAACTTATACAGTGCAGCTTTCTTTTCTTCCACACCTGAACAGAAAGAGGATTCAATGCCAGCAGAATTTTCTTTAATATACTTCCTCTGATGGCAAGAACCACTAGTTAAAAAAATCTACAAATAACACAAAACTGTCTGCAATGGGTTATTCTTTTTTTTTTTTTTTTTTTTTTTTTAGCATTTTTCCTTCTTAGAAAAATTTCTTGCATTAAGCAAACTAAGTGAAACTATAAAGGAAAAAGATTGGAAAGATGGTTTAGCAACTTGAAGCAACTGACTAGTGTGATCACTGCAAGTAATCTCAGACATAAGTTATCCGTCCGTCTGTCTGTCTTTCTACCCCGTATCTGAAATTTATGTTTTGAAGAAATAAGATACAATATGACTATTAGGGATGGCTTATGTGCTGTCCCTCTCAGTCTGTTGATCGATCTTTCTATCTACCTATTCCTCAGCTTTGCTATTGCGGTCTGTTTCTCCTATCTATCATGCTGTTTCCTCTTTTCCTCACTTTGCCTGACTGGTTTTGTTGCTGAGATCTGAGTGATTAACTGCCAGTGTGAAGCGTGTGTGGGCATGCCAGGCCATCTACCGGAGTCCCCTGTGGCTTAAAAAAAAAGAATAATAAAAAAAATGAGAAACCAAAGCACCAGCCTCTCAAGCATCTAAACAGAGTCTGAAGACCCGCTCCCTTTCTACTCTAATGACCCCTTCAATGCTTCCCTGGAGGTTGACGTTCAGTAAGACAAAAATTTCATTGCAGTGCTAAGAGATGAGAAAGCGAAAAAAAAAAAAAAAGGCTTTCCCGTTTTAAACTGTATGACAAATAAACTTATATTTTGTTCATCCTTAGTGGTAAAATCTGGGAAAATATCTCCCAAAAGTATAATGTACAAAAAAACATTTATATGAGGAAGCATAAATAATTTCAAAATGTAAAGAACACAATTCAAAGAAGCCCTTCTGTTTGAAGAAAGATTCTTTTTTTTTTTTTTTTAGAAAAGAGTGAACAACAGATTGGAAAGACCTAGTATTCGCAATATCATGCATACTTGAAGCTGTGAGTAATTTGAAAAAATATATATATCAATCCTTTGTCTGGGGCACTGTGCTCTGGAAGATATCTTAGGGAGGGAAAACACAAGACAGACACCAGATATAATACACGATTCCCAGAAGCATTGCAATGCTTGCTAAATAGAGTCTAACTCTGTCTGGACTTATAGAGAAAAATTTATGAAAAATAATTATTAATAATTTTTTAACATATATGTCCTCCAAACAGCTGTTTTACTGCATTCACATTATTAACTGTATTACCAAAATATCAGTGGTGTCAAAAGTACACACATTTGTTACTTAAGTAGAAGTATAGATACTGCAGCTTAAAAACACTCTGGTAATAGTAGAAGTATCAACTTGACCTTATTACTCAAGTAAAAGTGAAAAAGTATGTGCTCCAAAAACTACTTAAAGTATAAAAGTATAAAGTAAAGTAATTTTCCGACTATTTCAAAAAAATCTTTGAGATAGGGCCAAGGATGAGGGAGGTCTTGTTGGTCTCTGTCTCCATCTCCCGATACGCTCTCAGCTGTGTCCAACCTTTCAGACATTTAGACATGTTTTTCTGAATCCAACATTGTAGCATGGCATAGACAATTCACCTTTACAGTTTGAAGAACACCTGCTTGCTTCTGATGATTTCCTTCAGCTAACCAATGAGTGTTTGCGTTATATGACTCATCCAATTACACTAGTTTTCACTAGATGTGGATGAAGCCAATGATCTGCATTGGATGGTGCACATGACGTGAAATATATATTTAGAAACATTAAAGAACGTGTAACTAATAAAAAAAATCAGTGGGGTCCGAATAAAGAAAATCAACCAGTAAATGTCAGGAGACATTTTTAATGATCTGTTACTTTAAACAGAATTTAACATTGAAATAAAATCACGAAAGAGATGAAAAAATAAAAATAGAAACTGCCAAATATTGCATCCTGTTCTATCTGAGAGGAGTTTACACTTGTATGACTGTATTCCTGTATATCCATCACTAGTTAAAAGATAAGATTCAGCAAATGCAAATTCTGCCCTGTAAAACAATGACAGCGCAATTGTCGCTGTACAATCCGAAGCCTCATTTGGAGCTTTTAAACAGGCTTTTGAAAAACTTTGATAATTTGCTGCTGTAATATTAAAGAAATTTTTTTTTGAATAAAAAACTAGCAGATGTGCATAATCAAAAAATAACAGAAATACAATTATAGAGCATTCAGTATTGTAAGAAAGCCCACACTGTTTTTGAATAAATACATTATTGTATAAGTTAAGTTCTGTTCCGTTTATGTCTCTTTCCTTGTAAGTGTGAAATGTCCCATGCTCCTGAATGCACCATAGCTGTCTGACGCTCGCGAATGCATCACACTGGTCTGTGTAGATGCGCGTTTGATTTTCAGTTGAAGACAAAGTTTTGCATTATTAAAACCCACGTCGGCTAATCACTGTTTATTGTTGTGTTTGAATAACAAGAGATTACAACAAATACATCAGCTTTACCTCGGACAAAATCTTTGGATTTAATGTTGTTCATAACATCGCAGTCCGCTAATCCGTGACCTCTGCTTTAAACCGAAGCCAAGAGTAACGAGTAACGTTTGTTTTAAAAATGTAATGAATAGAAAGTAAAGATACTTGTGTGAAAATGTAATGAGTAGAAGTCAAAAGTAGGAGGAAAAATAAGTAATGGA
Source organism: Cyprinodon variegatus (assembly GCF_000732505.1). Taxonomy (NCBI): domain Eukaryota; kingdom Metazoa; phylum Chordata; class Actinopteri; order Cyprinodontiformes; family Cyprinodontidae; genus Cyprinodon; species Cyprinodon variegatus. The sequence goes on from NW_015150801.1 coordinate 828,212, forward strand.
GTAAAGTATAGATACCTAAAAAGTGTACTTAAGTACAGTAACGAAGTATTTGTACTTTGTTACTTGACACCTCTGCAAAATATACAAATAAAACAGCAAAACCAAAGTCCGTTTTTTTTTCTAAAATAGGAATTTTACAAGAATATAAGTGGATAGAGACACCTTGTGATAATGCATATATATATATAGATAAACAGATGGTTATCATTCTGTCAAAATATTTTACAGGGAGTTGATGCCTTCTATGCAAAGGTAAAACAACGATACAGGGTTTTTGAAAGCTTGACCAAATATAAACCCTTTAAGAATCCACCATAAACCCCTTCATTGTTGTTTCCCTAAATAACAACCAATTGGTAAATTTTAAATAAGATCCATGTGTATGGTTGGCAAAGTTGTGGATTGATCATTATGCAATTCTGGCCTCTATTCCAAAGAAAAATGAAGACATACAGTAAATAGTCCTGACTACGAATTGACACAAGCCATTTAGGTGACACAGCTGAAAGTCTTCTGGTTCGGTTAGACCAAAACTGAATATTCTTCTCGCAAATTGCTATATTTGTTAAAATTGCTAAACATCTGCTATCTGTGCAAGATATCCATATCCATAGAAATCCATATTTTCCATATTCTCATTTTTAACATAAGTACAAACAAAAGCAATCTATTAGGCAGTTACTGTCCAAAAAGAGAAGCAGAATTAATGTTTCTATTTAGCCATCAAGTGATCTTAAACAAAATCTTAAACTACACTCACAGTTGTTAAAATATGCAGATATGTTTTGTCTGAAGCAACTCCTTTATGGATTTTCATCATTTTAATAAGAATACTAAATTTACCATTTTCCCCCCCTTTTCTTTTCTAAGGGGTACGACTATGATGGAATTTGAAGATCACATAAACTGATTTAATTTACATAAAACTGTCTACATCTTGTATTTTTGCAGGAACCTAATGTCTTGACAGTTAATCTCCTGAGATATGTCATATTTACAACAAAGGTAGAAAAGTTGGAACCAAGGAAAACAAACTGAAATTTCTTTCATTGCTAGAGAAAGAAGTGAAAAACCCTTGAGGGTGAGGAAAAGTTTGTGGCTACTCTTTCAAAAAGAATGGTTTACGTTTGGGAATGCTTTCTTCCAATTTCACTTTCACAAGTGCACTATGCTTGCTTTTTGGTCTGAACATATTTGCTGCTGGACAGCCTAGAGTTTTCATAACTTTTCAAACTGAACTACCCCGGTCACAGCTTTTATTTTGTTGCAAAAAAAATCTACAAGAAGACAGTTTTAGATTTGGGCTCTTCCTTTAAATCAATTGGATTTTTTAATAGAAATTCAGTATTCTCTGCGAGAGTGTTAACAGTTTAAAAGACGCAAACATTTACTTCAAGATCTCCCATGTGTTGTGCTCAAATTGCACCAAAGCGATAGAAGGTGTGCTAGTTTCTACAATGTAAGGACTGTTCATTACTTTTATAAAACATTTCTTAATATGCAAAACAAGAAATTAAAATGAACACAGTGGTGCTTTTACTCATGAATATAAATTGCTAATATATTTCTATCAGCATTAAATTAAACTAAGAGATTAACAATCTGGGGGTAAAAAAAAAAATTCAGTTCTGTTCCTACAGCTTTGGAGCAGATTCATTTATTGTAATTGTACTTAAAAGATCTGTAGCCATTAAAAATTCATCATAAACTTTAATAAACAAAAGGGGATAATTCATATTTATGTCTCAATTTCCAAAAGTATTTAACCATGAAAACCTGGTTGGGACGGGGGACAGTAAAGGAGAAAACAAGCAAGATCCTACAAGCACCATGGCCATAGTCATGCTTTAGCACTTTTACGGTGAAACCATATATATTAAATACAGTAAATACAGGATACCATAACAACCATGACAATGTTTAGTTTTTAGTTCAGTTTCAGAGTCTCACACTCATGATACCATTTCTGCAAAGCTGTAAAACAAGACATGTGTCTTCATAAATGATCTTAAGGTAACAAGTTGTGAATTTGTACAAATACATATGTATATATATATATTTAATAAACTACATAAACAAAAATATTAATATTGACAGTGGCGTCGGACACATTGAACAGTTGTTGGTTTAAGACTCGGCTTTCAGTGGCTTTGTGGAGTTCTAGAGCAAATATTTATTTAAAATGTTGGTATATTTACTGCTCTATGTGGGTTGCTCTGTCAGCTAAAGGCATAGTTCACAGTCTATGTACTCCAGTTGATGATAAATCGATTACTAAATAGGTTGACGATTATTTCAATACTCGATTAGTCATGATTAGTAGTTTCAGATCTATTTGTGTCCATGGGCAAGACACTTCACCTGCATTGCCTACTGTTGGTGGTCAGAGGGCTCGGTGGCACCTGTGCATGCAGCCTCGCTTCTTTCAGTGAGCTCCAGGGCAGCTGTGGCTACAATGCCACCGTCAGTGGATGGGTGTGTATGTGGATGACTGAATGTTGTTTAAAAGGCTTTGGTCAAGTCTCCTGGATTGAAAAAAAGCACCATATAAGCGCAAGCCATTTGCCATTTAAAGTGAATTGAATTTATCTAGTCAAAGAATTATGTTGAGCCCAAATCATTAATATTAACTGGAGCAATTGACTACAATTAGCTTCTGGCTGTCTAAAGAGTTCCCTCAAGAACCTTAAGATAACAAAGTTATCAAAGTTGATAACTGATGCCATTACTCATTTGTAATCATTCACTATTTATATGTGATGGACTCTGGTCTGACAGTTGATCGATCTATCAGTCGATCAACCAATGTGTGTGTGTTTCTAAGCACATCTTTATAGGCAACTGTTTGAAGTAATTGTGAGATATAACAGAGACAGAGATCTACCATACCCACCCAAAGAGTGCATAGAAATTATTATAGCAGAACAGTGATAGCAGCTTTTTTAACCAGCAGTATGTTTATTAGACCATGATGCAATGAGAAGACATGCTGTTTCTGAGTAAAACAAGTCAGATTTTGAAGGGGAAAAACTGCCACTCGACTGCTCTTATTATGCTATTGCCTGGTCTGTCAACATCACAGGAGCTAAATTTAACAATTTCACACTCGTTTTCCCACACAAATTGTGGAAGATCACCCAAGCATATCTAGAACAACACAAAGTGAAGGCAGTACTAACAAGGTTTTTTTTATAATAAGGAAAAAGTAAAAGAATAGAAACTGCACTGCATTTTTTTTTTTTTTTTTGCAACATTGGTATTGCTCTGGTAAAAGGCAAAGCCCTTGAATGATCCTAGATGTTGATGGATTAATCAGTATGAATCCAGAAACACAGTCAATTTACCCAGATGCAGACCAAACACTTGCATATTTAAACTTTTAGTTGGCTCTTATAAGATACGTCTTATAAGAGCCAAATAATCTGGTTTGGAGTAACAACAGTAATGGTTGTTTCGTTGAAAGAGTGTTGCACCGTTAGTGCAGATCTGTCCTTTTAGTTACTGTTGCACTTTATAACCATGACTATGTTTTTAAAGTCTCATAAATAGTTTTTATTTTAGACATTTATCTTTTCATCCTGATCAGTTGCACATTTAAATTTACTTCGCTTTTGAGAACTGTATATTATGCTTTTTCTCTTTGAAACTTTTTTCTTTTAAATTCAATTAAATTAATTCTGTTACTCATTTACTGTTGCTTTTCTGTAATTTGGGACCAGGTCATGGGAGTAGCAGTTTTAACAGAGAGGCAGTGACTTTCCACTTCCCAGACACTGTCTCCAGCTCTTGTAGGAGAAGTCAACGCCATGCTGCGGATAAAACTACTTTCAGCCAATGGTATTCATTGTCTTATTCTTTTGGTTATGACCCAGATTTCATACCTGATAGCTGAGGATATAAGCATAAACTGACCAGTAAAAATCTTTGTATTTTGGCTTGCTCCTCTTTTCACCAAAAGTGTCTCCATTACAGCAGCAGCCACACTAATCCATCTGTAAGTCTCCCACTCCACCACACAGGGAAGTTCTCATTCTATCCCTAAACCTTGCCACTGTGGAGTTTTTCTGAGCCAAGCAGCCTGTCTCTGATTGCAACGGGAAGGCATGACCACGAGTTGAGAAGATCCTCAAAACATTCCTTCCACTGCTCAACATTTCCTCATTGAAGGCAAGTAGCTTCTTGCATCCTCTGGAAATAGTGCCCTAGCGTTTTCTCCCTCAGTAGCACCACAGACCAACCAAGAACCAAGTGGTCGCCACAACAGGCACCCCAGATCTTATGGCTATAATTAAGGACAGTTGCATCAACAACAGAAGCAATGAAAATGGTTAAATAAGACTCTATGTACCCAGTGTCCCCCAGCTTCCAAGATAAATTTTTCCGGGGAGGGGAGCTGAATATGTCCCTTATCAAGGGTTTGACCAGAGGCATCCAGCAGACCCTCACCTTTTGCTTGGACCTGCAGTATCTGTCACCTCCTCCTCTTCCAACATATCCAAGTCAACATTGTGCAATGATTGGTGGACAACTTCAGCCCTCTCTTCGACAAGGTGGTCAAAACATGCTTCCAAAGGTAAGATGATCCTCCTATAAAGTTTAACCTGAAAACTGGCCTATGTTGTCCTGGTACCAAGTACACACCCTGATGAACACCCTTTAGCTTGAACATGGTGTTCACTATGGAAAATCCTTGATTTTCACAGAGGTCCACTAAAGAAACACCACTTTGATTCAATACCTCCCAATGACATTCCTCCAGGTGTGACTTCCATTCCCTACATGGGCATTCAAGTCCCCCAACAAAATGACCTTCCAGGTCCCCACAGCCAGCATAAGTGAGTGGATAAGGTCGCCTCTGCTTCAGATTACAGCCCAGTCCTTTTAGTACAGGTCCATCATACTTCTCCCCTTGGGTGGTGGGCCCACTCTCTTTTAAGCTTGATCTGTGGAGATTAATCCACCAATCTTTTTTTGGCCCATCACCCAGAGTGTAATTGTCTTGGAAGAGCCTAACAGGGGCATTTAAGCACCCAACAAGCCTCTAGGATTATCCAGTCACTGAAATCTCTCCTCCATATGTAGGTGGTGGTTCAAAGTGTGGTGTACTCTATTCCAATTTATTATTTTCTATTTGAACATACTAATTTGAAGAATGAGTAGATCTTCTCATACTCCATGCTGAGAAGAAGAAAAAAAATATCTTACTGCATATGATCAGGATGCCCTCAGCTTCTTGTCCTGTTCCCTTTGGTAATATCCCTTGGGGTAGACACAGAACTTGTTGAAATATGTAAATATACATATATCCTTTATTTTTGTACAGGCTTACTGTACATTTACTGCTGTAGAATCTTACAGGGCTGATAGATTTTTCAATCTGGTTTTTCCCCAGGACCTATTACCTCATTTGCACAACCCTGACCAAGTGGATGAAAATGATATATGCAGATAGACAGTAATTGAAGGAGAGATGTCTATGTATAAAGTTTATTTCTGCAAGGAAATGTTCCCACAAGTAAATATCTGTGTGAAAAAGAAGTGTACCTTCCTACCATACATGGATGGCTATGCAGGAAAACTGAATAAACATTTATGCAGAGGTCACAAAATGCGAAGGTTTGCCATTTAATAGGATCTAATTCAGAACCCTGAGGACAACCATGCACTCAGGGTTTGGAAAGCATTTGTCAGAAATCCAGCCAATAGATCAAGAATTTAGATGGAAGAATCTGTTGAAAAAAAAATTCTGGGTTTTATGATAGACTGAGAATAGGAAAGCTGTTGTTGATACAGGTCAGAAGGAGTCCTGTGTACACTTTGCCACTTAATGTTAGCAAACATGGGGAAAAGAATGAACCTTATGGCTTACATGCAAAAAGCTATGTTTAACCCCCAGCATTAAAACATGGTTGTTGCAGCAATGACACAGCAATTTTCTTCTGAAAGTACAAGAAAGCTTGTCAGATTCAATAGAAACATAAATGGATGTAAACACAGTGCAATCCTAAAAACATCCTTTCAAAAATAACAGTTTGGTGCCAAAAAAAGGTTTTAGACTGCTGTGGAAGTGACTGTGACTCTAAACATTAGGGCACTGCATCTAGTTGTTGACATGTTTGATGACAGTGACAATTCTAACTCATGATATGAAGTTTTCCCCCCTTTACCTTCCCAAGTCGTGAAAGGTGAAATGTCAAGAATAAAGTAAAAATATATGGTTGAGAATAAAGTTGAGATGTGAAGTGTAAAGTTGAAATATAATGTTGAGAATAAGTTGAACTTTCAATAGAAAGCTCAATTTCAAAGGACATAGGATTACAAATGTTGCCAAAAAGCAACATGCTGATTTCTGTCGTTTCTATCAATTTCTATTAATTTAATTTCTGAAATTGTTCTTAACTTTGTTGTTAATGACAATCGACTCTCAATACTATAGTTGACTTTATTTTCAATAATTCAACTTATTCTCAACACTATTACGACTTCCCTTTTGACATCCCAACTGTGTTTTACTTTTTTCTCGACATTTCAACTTCACTCACTTGGTGAGGTAGAGGGGAAAGAAAATCCTTCCCCAATTTTTTTTCGTTACTGCAGCCCCAATACTCCTTTGTACTAACTGTATTACCCACCATAAAATTAATGTATCTTAATGGAGAGTAATGTAGCCCAAGGATTTCTTTAAAAAAAAACAAAAAAAACCCCTCATATTTCATGAGGCTTTTCTCAACTTTTTGGACTAGGCCTAAACTGGTTCAATTTGCATGTTTTCTAAGCCAAATCAAGGCTATAAGCCAAACCAACACTTTGTTTGGGCTACTCTATAAAGCTTCGAACTCAAAGCTAATTCTTACATTTTGAATTGTAAAAGCTTCCTGGATGGGAAGCGCAAGATCTTAAAACTTGAAAAACAAATTCTAGTGGATTGTTTTTAACTGTTTTGGTAGGCCTAAACTGCCTAAATATAGATGTAAAAATTTTGAAAGTGAAACCAGGCCCATAGAAACTGAAACTTGGTCATTAGTAGCATTTTGGCCATCTCTGTACTTTTTTGCATGGTGTTTGAGCTGTGATCCATGGAAATAAGAATAGAATATATATTTTTGTAGAGGACTCAGAGTTAGTCAGAGTTTTTATTGTTGCTAAAGATGGTAAGTTCCCTTGTAAGGGGACTCATGAGATTAGGACATTTAAAAAAATACAGAAGTTGAGTGCTAAAGCACAAAATGCTACACCTGGCTCGAAAGTGACTTTTTCTTTTCTTGGCTCCCTGAATACGGCATCATGCTTTCTCTGCCTTTATTCGCTGTCTGTGGAAGTGTTACCATTACACTGTAAATAGAATGGATATGTGATTGTAAGTTTATTACTGAGAGTCACATTTTTTGTCAGTAATTGTATTTGGCCTCACTGGGCCCCTGTTAATCAACAACCCCAAGAGTCCCCCCTTTACAACTCTTTTTTGCCTCTGTTCAGAAGGGCCTAGATCTAAATATAAGTGAGAAATTGTGGCATTTAAATTGCTAAATTCAATATTTCTAAGTGTTAGTAATTATCTTTATCCTTCACAAAAAAGACTTGATAAACCTTAAAATACCTAGGTTGTTGAAAGTAATAGATATATACTCTATACTTCTCAAATAATTAGTTTTTTCTACTCTTACTATTATATATTATATAAGTTCTAAAATTTTTATTTAATCTCCCTCAGATATAAAATTAATTGAAGCAGAATTCCCTTTTGTTTGAATAGAGGAAATCATCCCTAGGCACTTAAGTTACAAGGTCAAATGCCTTAAAGTTTTTTAAGGCTGAAGGAAAGGCTGCAGTTAAAATGAGGAGACACTGGGCAGCTTAGGGCAGGGATACAGTCTACCTTTTTTTGGTGCAAGCTTTTTAGGGGATCGGGCCGAGTTCCATCTTCATTGTCCTGAGTTGTGTTGTATACAATGGGTAACAAGGGGGGATTAGCCTGTCACAATCACCTCCTGAGCAATCGTATGGTCAGATGGATATCAAACATGTTTGAAATTCAGTTGGCCCTCATAAGAAGATAATAAGGGCATCCTGGCATTGCAACAGAGAAACAAGTGTTTTACAAGCCAGTTTACCACTGACAAGTCCAACAAGCAAGGTTTTTATACGTACAGTGTGTTGTGGATCAAATATCAAGGACAAACGGGAACAACTCCTCCCAGATGTCACATCCCTGCAACTGAGATTATTTCAGCAGCTGACTCCCCTTCCTGATGGTGATGGTGAGGGAGAGCTTGGATGTTAGGATAACCTGACTGCCTGTCATGGAAACGGGGAATCACTGTAAGAGCTAGACAATTTGGACCAAGGTTTGGACCTGCTGTTGTAGCCAGTGGCTAAGGGACCCTGTACTGCATAGATGTTCATCCTGATGGCTGCAGCTTGAGTTATAAAAAAGTGTGTTTAATAAGAGACTCAAATAGGGATAAATCTGGAGAACTAAGCTTTAGTGGTGGAAGTTAGTTTTTGAGGTAGGGGCATAGTTGATGATTTAACACTTGCCAACATAACTGTATGTGTCACTGCTCTGCCTGCTTAGCGTGTTTTCGTTCCGTGTCATTACTATTGATTGTTGCTGCTGACCGACTGTCAGGGTGTGTTGGCCAGTCTGTAGAGCCCTATGTATATGCAGTGAAATTAAAAACACTCGGAGCCGCTTTAGGTTATAGCCGGCTGTCAGATGAGCTGCTTACTTGCCAGACTCAAAAGTCTCTTCCTTTACATATTTTCCACAGCAGGTGCACTGGGGGGTAGCAGGGATAGGCAGAACCCTGGCTCCAAAACTGCCTCTTCTCTTCTTCCTATTGCTCCAATCACAGGGTGAATGGGTTCAAAAGCATAACCAACACGAATTAGATGCTTCAGTGTCCTCCCAGCTTTGTCTCCCACAAAACCAAATGTTTTATGGCTGTGATTTTTACCCTGGTATAGCCAATGTATTAAATTCTTAGCTTCAGCGTTGATCAATCTCGTGAAGTCACCGTTCGAAGTATTGCAACATAGCGGCGCCCTTACCAAAAAAACTATAAAACAAAGCTTTGTTCTTTCTTTTACATTTATATTTTTCGCACTTGTAATATCATTGATGATAGTAAGACACAATCTGGTGCATTAAGTTTGTTTGGTTGAACTTTTCATTTCCACATTTAATAACTCAGCTGATAACCATAGTCTAAATTGCTAAATAGAAGAAAGAGAATTTGATTTTAACAGCTGGTCCTGAAGTCCAAGATTGGGTAACAGACTTAAGAGCTTTGGTGAGTAAGCAAACTACAGTTATAATGTTTGACTAATAATTTTATTGAAGAACTTGGAGGATCTAAAGTCAGGTCCTTAAATAATATGTTCATGATCCATTTTGTAAAGAATAATAACATGCAGGGCTCTGAATCTACAATGCCGGCAGAAATATACAATAAAAGACTATCTTAGTTAATCACATAAGGGGACAAAAACAGAATGAGGTTTGTCTTGTTAATGTAACAAAATGTAAACCAGTGCATGTCATAAAACGGGACAGATGGACCCAGTATTCAAGGTGAGACATTCAGCAGGGAAAGTTCAGAACGTTTATTAAAATAAAAACATAAACAGAACAGAAGCTGCTGTGGATCTGCAGCTCGCAGTGACTGCAGGAGGGTGGCGGGGCACCTCTTAATAATAGGCAGGATCAGGTGATGCACTGCCAACGAGATGCAGCCCAGAGCCTTCCAGAGTGTCCCCAATGCTGCAGCCCCGGAGGACATGCAGGAAGCTGATCCAAGAAAAGGCAGAACAGATCAGGCAGGAAAAGTTCAGGGATCCAGGAGTTCTCCGCTTGATCAGAGGTTCCAACCCAAACAGGAAATAGAGGGATCCAGGATTCTGGGAATTCTCAGAGCTCTAGTTCAGAGTCCCGTGCGTCGAGCAACCAACTCAGACAGAAATGCACGATGAGGACAAGTTCAGAGGTTCGTGGCTTGAGCAACTAGCCCAGACAGAAATGCACAGAAACAGACAGGCAGAATCCAACAGGAGTCCAAAGGAAGTTCAGGTGAACAGATCAGATGGGTACAGACAGGGCCAGTGGATGAGAGGGAATGGAAACAGGAGTTCAGAATCACTTGGGAAACGCTGAAACGCTCACAACACTGGTTTTGGAATAAACCCGCCTGAAGACACTGGCTCCAGAATAATCTCCTCACTGGAAAAGGGACACACACCTTGGAAATAACTAAAACTAACAAAACCAACAGCCAGGAGAAACAGACATCAAACAAACAATGATCTGAGCCCGATAGCTGAAACCGAGCCCAATATAAAGGTAGAGAAGCAAGTGGATGAGATTAGTGACAGTTGGAGATCAGGCAGAGTTAGGCAGGAGAAAGGCATGAACAATCAAGGCCAGCTATTAGGGCAGATCATGACAGTGCACAACAATGCTGATAGCCTTTTTGTTTCAATTTATCCCTCTGGTAATCAACTTAAGACAAAAAAAGAATAATTTCTTAGGCTTATTTACCTGTATATCTGTATTGATAAGGGTATGTCAGCATGTAACAAAGAATTTCAGACTAAGGTCTACTGTGTTTGTATCTATTGATATTAATGGTTTCATAGCAAATTACATTATAATGGCAATTCTGAACACCAATTCTGCCTTGCTCTGTCTAAGCAGCTGTTTGCATAGAAAAGTGCTTGGTCAACTTGTGGAGTTCACTTAGAGTTTTTGCATTTTTGCTGGTTTAATCCTCACTAGCCTTTGTACTTACAGCTGAACCTCTTCAAAAATACTGAAATATATATCCTGAGGACAAATTATTCACTCTGGGAAAGAATACATATCCATTTTCAGCTTCGAAACTCTCCCTAGTCTCTCCATCTCCACTTCTGTGTGTAATTCTTCTTCACCCATTCTGACTTACCCTCACAATCACACTGTCTCTGTTGCCTCCAATATAATTTCTCATATTCTGCTCTGACTCAAGTTCTGACAGCACAAAGACAGAGAAAGTCTAGCCGTAGGCAATTGAAACACAAATCCAAGTAGCACATTGGTCACCGGAAATGTATTCCTGCGCTTGCTTTTGCTCATCGGCATCCCAGGCATTGCACCTGAGCCTCATGGAAATTTAGTTCTTAAACAGCTTAAGTACAGCAGCAGAAATATTTCAGAGGAGAATTTCTGTGTCCAGACCTGATAACAGAGTTTAGTGCTTTGTTCCGCTTTACCTCTGGCTCCTCAAATAAAATCCATGACCATACCATGAAAGCGGTATATTATACACCATTTAGGTTTTTTAAAAACAACATTAATTTCTCACAGTTGCTACACTTGTGATCTTAAAACGTCCTTTTTGTACATCTTTTGTTGCATGACCATTCATAGTTAATTTTCCTTATATTTATGAAAAGTTTCTAAGACTCCCAGTTTCACCTGATGTCTAGAAACCTCTTGTCTCCTGACCTTTACAGCCCACTCAGACAGCTGTTAAGTAGCTACCCTTTAAGTTGGGAAACCCTAATATCTTCTTATTCTCATTCTTGTTACCAAACCATTACTGTTTTCCTGCATCTGCCAGCTTATAAACCTTAATCTAATTTTCAATGATATTAGCTGCATTTACCTGGCTGTCAGTTACTATATTGTTCCTAAGCCTCAGTGATAAACTTTGTTTCCTCTCATGAACTATGTAATCTGTTTTTTTTGTTTTTTTTTCATGTGAAGGTCCCTAAGCAAATTTGCCCAAGTGGATCTCATTTGTTATTTGTGGTACCCATGGCAGCAGTAGCAGCAAAAAGCTTGTATCAGATGAACATTGACCGACCCCTGTCAAACGTTCTCCTGTGGTCTGTGAACACAAGAGCACTTTAGAATTAAAAACAAGCTAAAACCTTTCTTATGTTAAGGACACCTTGTCTAGGACATAAAGAATCTCCATAATGCAGAGATATTATCCTACCCATGTGTCCTCCTTACACTGCACAATGTCTCATGCACTATTAATGCTCATTTCTTTTAATTATCTTCTCCATCAGAGCCTCAGCTCTGCAATCAGCCACAGGGCTCTGTGTCTCAGGGGACCACCCAGCCAACTCCCTGCTGGGAAAGAGAATCTAATTCTGGGCTTGGAATGATGCTCAGTTGTTGCATGTATGATGGATCTACTTACAGTGTCACAGCCAGGGTTTAGTGACAGCAATACCATCCAGAGTGTAGGATGATGATGAATTTGATGATGAGTACCTCATATTTAACATCTTGGACAATGAAAAATATATACTTGGAGGACACTAAGGACAGTGAAAGTCTTTCTAAAAGACTATATATAATTTGTATGTTACATTTGCTTGCCTTTCACATAAATTATAATATTCTTACTCTTTTGAATGATCTGTGACAATTTAAAATTCTGACTGCATGCAGGAGAGAGATAAAGTTTTTCTCTCATGCAAATAAAAATGGTGATCTTTTAAGTGAAATCTACTCAAAATCAATTATTCTTTTCCATATAGACTGTATAATATGGGCGTATGGGCTAATATATATTTTTTTTTTTTTAATTTTCACAAGTGCCTTTTTACCGTAATTTGACGATAGTTGTACCATCAGAGGTGGTAAATAGTAGCATTTTCTCCACTGGTTCAAACGGTACATGATGGTACAGGCTTCTATTCCAAAGCCTCAAGTCCAGGCATACAAAGTCATTCAGTCATTCAGATATATATTGTGGCATAGAATTGAGGCATGATCTAAAATTATTTTGCAGTCTTATCAAGTTACATCTCCTAAGAAGAACAAGAAATATTTTCATTTGTACGAGTTAACTGTCTTGTAAAAAATAGATGACTATCTCTTAACACAAGGTACCTGGTTTTTATAAGTTTCAGAACTGAAGGGGAACCCTCCAAGCGACCATTCTGGTTGCTGCATATTAAACTCAATTACTTATCATGTTCTACGCACCTGTGTGAGTTTTGTGTCATTTGGAGCTGTTCTGATGATATTCCGTTATCCAAGTAATGTCTTCCTATGGGCAAACTACTTGCAGGCACAAACTAAACTGTTCATAATTTATTCTTTATGGTACACCAGCATTCATAACATGTAGGCGAATCACTGTCCCCCAGACATCCATGGTTATATTATTTATATCTTTTAAAAACAAGTGGCTCATGTATGACGTCATCCGTGCGCCGGACTGGAGTTTGGACAGGCAGCCCGGGCCATGGGCGGCCCGGGCTACTACCCAGATCATCTGCGGTAGTACAGTCGAACTACAGAACCATGCTATGTTTTTGCTCCGCTGCTGGCCATTGGAAGCCGCCTTAGTCAGGATCCGCAATCGCACCAAACAGGAAAAAGAATGTTGAGAAGACCCTGTTTGTCAAACTAAAATATGGTAAAGACAGATTTTTTTAAATCCAAATATATTACTAAAACTAAGATAGTTTAATTCAATTACTGTATGCTAATTATTGGTACTTCAACATACCAAGAAGAGGATTTGTCATCTCAGTCAAAATATTTTTATTTTTTATTTTTTCAAATCCAGTCAGAATAACTTCGAAGAGCGAATCACAAACTTCCAAAGAAACTTCTTATCGTAGGCATGGATGAAGAGATGCTAAGTTTTGAAGTAGAGAACAAACCAATTTACTATGATCCTGACTATCCCTGTTACAAACGTGTGTGATTGATACTCATGGTGAGTTTCAATCATGTCATATTAAATTAAGCGTTCATTTCCCCATAGGAATTTAATAATAATATGCCGTATACTCTCCTCGAGCTCCCCGGAAGTCGGAGCGGAGCATGATGAGAGGAACAGTGTAGGCTGTAGGCTTTGCGCAGATGGTCTGGAACAGAACGGGGTCAGAGCAGGGCGGTTACGGAGGATGTGGGATTTCGGTGTAAGTTTTCCTGTGGTTACTTCTGTTGAAACCTGCTCCCACTTAGTTAATCACTCCATTCATTGTTAAGCATTCTCCTACCCAGTATTGAAGCCACTCTCATTCTTCCACTGATTGCTGGTTACTACTGTTTGACGATCCCCTACTGGCCAGCAGGTGTCACCATCTCACTATTTGATTTTGTTTTTTTCAGGAAGCAGGTAGAGGGGCTGCTAATTTAAAGCACCTGATGGCTGTTAAATACTGACATCCAGTCAGTCACTGGCCCTGCTTGAGAAAATTAATTATTGTTTCTTCCGCTCATCTGTCATCTCTCAGGTAGTGTGTTTTGAGTTTTGAACTCTGGCTTGTAGGGGGACGTTGACGAGCGTGCTTTGTTGGTGAGTGAAGCAGCCATTGTATATCTGTTTTAAGAGAATGTTTTTGTGTAGCAGTTTAAGTGAATGCTCCCACACAATTCGTAGTAATTTGTGGTGGTTCTGTCCCTGTCAGGCTTAACAACAACTTCCCTTATGGAGTTTGTTGTGGGGGGTGGTTTTTTGTGGTGTGTACATGGGTAGGGCAGTTGTCTCGGGAGCACATCTGGACTTGCAGGGGAGTTGCCAGTTATTGGTTGTTTTTCTGGACTCTTGGGTGTTAGTGCATAAAAACCCACCACGGAAACAACCAAAGACTAGGGGGGAGATTAGTTAGATCCTGGTTAGGCATTTAGAGGGACGGGGTCACTGTGATACTGTGGCTGTTTTGGGATTATGGGAGCTCGGAGTGCTACTGGTAGGGTTGGAATTAAGGTGTTGTGTGAATGATTGTTACTGTCATGGCTGCTGTTGACGAGTTTTTGCGAGATCCATCTCAAGAGTGGTTGGAGGGCTGCACATGTGAACAATTGTTAAGGTCGCTGAACATTTTAAATGGGAGGTCAGTGATAAGCGGGGTAAGAAGAGTATTAAAGCTATCATTAAAGCTAATCTAACTGACTACGGTGTGTTAACACCAGCTAAGTCGCAGGCTACTGGGACATGGTTGGACACTTACGTTTTTGACACTAGCTTGACCTTTGAACAAAAGTGGGAGCTGCTTTTGCTGCAGGCTGGGATAGAACAGAAAAGATTAGATGTGAAAAAACTAGAGTTGGAAGAACGCAGATTGAGTTCAATTAGTGCCCTTGATGTTCCGATAGGCAAACTTTTAGCTTGTTTGATGTTGGCAATAATCTGTGTTTAGTTCCTCAGTTTTCTGAATTGGATCCAGAATGGGAATCTTCTCCCTTTTTGAGGGTATTGCTGATAGTAGAGGTTGGTCTGACCTGGACAGGACACTGCTTTTACAATATGTGTTCACAGACAAAGCACAAGAAGCATATGCTGCTCTCTCAGTGGATGACAGTAGGGTTAATGCCACTGTGAAGAAGGCTGTTTTAACTGCTTATGAGTTAGTACCAGAGGCTTACCGACAGAGGTTTCGGACATGGCAGAAGGGTGGGAAAATAATCCGTTGAGCTTGCCAGGGAGCTGGGACTCCATTTCAATAGGTGGTGTGCTTCTTTAAAAATTAGCACTTTTGTTAACCTCTGTAATTTGGTTATCCTGGAACAGTTTAAAAACTTAGTTCCAAGTCATATTGCTGTATACATCAGTGAAAATAATGTGAAGACAGCTGCTGAAGCTGCTAAGCTAGCAGATGAGTATGTTCTTATACACAGGGGTGGCCATGGGTATCAAACAAACAGTGATTTTGGTTACAGGAGAGGAAGTCAATCTTTTGTAGGGAGCCATGCAAAAGAGGAAGGCGTTGGTCCTGATGTGAACATTAAGTCAGAATGGATTTCAGGTGGGCATGTTTATTTGGATCTGCCTGATGTTATTATTGCAAAGCCAGGGGCCATTGGAAGCCTGAATGCCCTAAACGGGGTGCTCAAGTGAAATCTGCTGCTTTTGCTGCTTTTGCTCTGAAAAACATGCCAGTTTAGTTTCCTCTAAGCTGGTGGAAGTAGGATGGAAGTAGACTTTGGACCTGAAGGATTTTTCACCTTTTCGTTTCTAAAAACCATGTGTCCATATTGGGGAGTGATGCTACAGCGCCGATAAAGATTTTCAAGGATACTGGGGCTTTTAATTCATATATTGTGAGCTCTGTATTACACTTTTCTGAGGAAACCAATACTGGAGACCATGGCAGTTTCTCAATTTACAAGTCAAGTCCGGTCATCGCAAGAACACAGGAAAGTCTGGACATAAATCTGGGTCAATTAGAACAGAAGCATACTCGTGACGTCACCACACGCTCAACTCCTTTTAAAGATTTTCTTTGGGGACTCCATTTTTATGTGTGTGTGTATGTGGGTGGGGTTGATTTTGTTCTTTTCAGGAAGCAGGTAGAGAGGCTGCTAATTAAAGCTGAAGTCTGTAAGTTTTTAAAAATCACTTTTTTGTCATATTGGCTAAAACTGTCCCTATGCCCAGACAGCAGTACATGTGATATGTAACCTGTGAAAAAAACTGCTTCAATTGGTCCCGCATACTGCCTGTATTTCAATCTGGAAAGAATAATTTGGGACGAGTCAAAACAACCAATCACAGCCAGAGGAGCATCTGATGGAGTGTCAATCACAGCTCCCCCCCCCCTCACCGCTTAACCTGCCGAAGCGCCCGGCTGCCGCAGTCAGGAGGACGCCCGTGGAAGTCATGGCGGAGCGACAGCCACCAGCGAAAGAGAAACTGCCCTTACTGCCCCTGCTGACAACTGCTTACACGGCAAACTTCGGTATAACCAGCATCTTATATCTAGCTGCTTGGAGGTGAGTGTTATCACTCTTACCGGTTCACACTCCATGCCGTGTACGCTGCTTGGACGCATCTGGTCGCATGCGGTAGCCGCGCAGGTGCTGTGAGAGGGGTGGGGCTTGGAGGTGGGGCATGAGTGAAGCAGAGAGGGTGGGGGAGTGGCGTGAAACCTGTTTTTCTTCAAATTTTCAGTCGAAGTCCGCTCTCTTCTCAATGTTACAGACTGCAGCTTTAAAAGCACTCGATGGCTGTTAAATACTACTACTACTAAACATTCAGTCAGTCACTGGCCGTACTTCATTTGGCCTCCAGACCAGCATTGATCCACACTTCTCTCTGACTGGCTGAGCAGCTCTCCCATGTCATAATTTGTAGAAAATAAATTATTGTTTCTTTGAATCCACTCATCTGTCTCCCATTTTTGTCAGTTCCTATAAGTGGGGCGTGACAACTGTCTGTTCCCTGTACCCCAGCCTCCCTGTACCCTAGTTCCATTCAGTGGTTTACATCTGCTGTTTATGTTTCTTTTATTTTTTCCTGGCTCCTGCTTCCTCCATGTTATTTTTCTGTAAGAGCTTTTAATTCTTTCTTAAACAACCAGCAAACAACTTGTTGCTCTGTCACTCTGCATTTGGGTACTCGCCTAATAATGACAGACTATACTAAACCAAAAAAACATACCTTCAAAAACTGCACCTGTAGTTTGGGGCCACTAAAAAAACAAAAAACAAAACAAAACACAGTAATCTGTTTCAGTGCTGGTATTGATTCATTTGCTGATTAACAAGAAACAGGGTGCACACTGCTATGCATAAAATCAGTAATCATACCTTTTTAATCACACTTGCCTCAAGAATCTGATAATCATTCGTTAGACTCAGGAAGTAAGAGATATCCTATCTACTCTACTTTTGATAACAGGTGGGCTGAGTTTAATAGTCAATATGAACAGTTTTACATTATTCACCAGATGTTTTATTCAAAACCAGTCAAGGTCAGGTCTAATCGATACTATCCATTTATTCTATACCCTACTTGATACAGAAACATCACCTCACAGGAAAATCGTTTCTCTTTTTCTCTATATTTTTATTTACTCAACATTTTCATTGATTCAAAACATTGATACAAAACAAATGAAGTAAAAAACAAATTAATCTAGGAAGTAATATTGGTTGCAAATCCTTCAGTCTGTGCATTTATATTCTATTAAATGCAAAATTTAGCAAATGGTAAGTATAAGCATGTAATAATGCCTCTAAAAATAAATCACTTTGCATTCCTAAACAAGTCAACTGAAATACAAAAAGGTTAGTTTGAAATAACATAAGCTGTTTTCATTTGTGTGTATGGTCTGAAGTTGTACATCAATTGTAAGACACACACATTAGAAACACACAAACTACATGCACACAGACAGAAAATGCAAAACACATAGATGAGGTGCTTAAGATAAAAAAAAAACAAGCAGACACCCCAAATAGTCTAACACACAAAGCTCAGGCACATGCTCTTTGGACACGTACATGCACATGGATACACTATCATAGATAGAATATTGTATAAATGTCTTTTACTTGGACCAAAAATTACAGTAATTTCCAATAGGCCAAAATAAGTTATAGATTTGCAAGGAAACTGTTTTTTCTGTTTAAATGAAGTTTTTAAACCTTGAAAAAGAAACACAATACAACGCTAAATATCACCAAAGAAATATCATGTTTACTGGTATCATCAGCATCATCATATTTGTACTCTGTTTTCTTTTAGGTGTATGTTTTCAGCTATTTATTGCAGTTTATTATGTTGTTAAGCTGCAACTTATTTGGGTTATTTCCCTTTGCTCATCATTGCATGATAAATTTATTTATATTTTTTCAGCCGACTAGAAAAGGTTCGCCTTGCAGTTGCACAGCTATTGCTCTAGAATCACTCTCCTTGAGAGGGATTGGACACTCTTCCATTATGACGTTTCCCCTTGTGAGAGGCACAGAGAACCATTCCTCTTCAATTTTGAATGCTTGAAGGGGGTATTGGACTCTCTAAGGACTCCCTTGTTCTACTTTGGGAGTTAAATGCTCCTCTGAGCAATCACAGTGAGTTTTGGAGGGTCGGGATTGGGAGGAATGGCCCATCTTACCTAAAACCGAGCAATGTTCTGTTCTTGGACTTATGTGCTTGCCATGCATTGTCCATGAAAAACACCATGTTTAAGCAGGTGTCCATATTTGCTGTTGGCATCAGGATACCTTAGTCTTTAGTTCAATAATCGACTTGGCTGTCATATCATCTAATCCGCAGCTGAATGTTTTGGACACTCAGGGGAAGAGAGGGGCGGAGCTGTCCGCAGACCACTACCTGGTGGTGATTTGGCTAGAGTGGTGGGGGGAGGATACTGGCAAGACCTGGCAAGACCAAACATTTTGTGAGGAGCTTCTGGGATGTCGGAGAGAGTCTTCAGATGAGCTGGAGCTTTAACTCACCTGTCTGGGAGGACTTCAACCACATTCCGGGGGGTTGTTGGGCGGTGGACATTTAAGTCAGCTCATCGTAGATGTGGGAATAAGGTTATTATAAGGTTATTAGTGCATGTTGTGGTAGCAACCCTCGAACCCAGTGGTGGGCTTTCATGGTAAGGATGTCAGGGTGAAGAAGGAGTCCTATTGGGCTTTTCTGACCTGTGGCACCGTGGTTGTAGCTGATGGGTATCAGAAGTCATAGCAGAATAAGGCTCAGGTTGTTTCTGAGGCAAATAACTGAAAATATTTGACATATTAAGACAGACTGTAAAAGGTTGCCCTATTTTTACAGATTACTTTATGTGAGGTTAAGTAGGTATAGTTTATTATGATGTCAGCATAAATATGTCAGATTGACTATGAACTGGAAACTGGTTCACTGTAAAAGTAATCCTTCATTCATAAATTCGCTGGAGTGACTGTACTACCCTGTTAGGATAAACAGCAATAGATCATGGATGAATAAATCGATTGGAGGAAAATAGTTTACTCAGTCAGACATAGTGAAAGTGTGAAAAGTGAACTGAGACATATATGTACATGTTTTTATACATAAATTTATCAATTAGAGCTAGAGATTTAGCAATTATAAAAAGACAAAAATGCTATGACTACTTCTAAAGCAAAGGAAAAATAACTTTACCTTATTTTTCATCCACTTAATTCCATATTAGTAATATATCAGATATAGTTTGAACAAGCTAAATCTGGCAGACTAAGACAACATTTTGCTTCCAGTTTTTACCAGTTAGACAATTTTCAGATTGAAAAGGGTTAATTTTCTCTTATAAAACACTGAAAAACATTGAATTTCTTTATTAAATTTTAATGAGAGTGCACTCCCAAACATCCAAGGATCGAATATTTATGTAAATACCAAAAAGTTAAATGGTTTCATTTTAACATTGACCTAAAAGAAAAAAAAAAAGGATTAACAGCAGCAAATGACATGGAAGCCCACCTCATAACTGACTGGAAAATTCACACATAAAACAACTGTTTTTTTTTTCTTTCCCCCTTAATGGCCCCTGTAGACTCTGGGATCCCATTTTCTAAACAAAATGCAGAATTAACTTTCATCTGATCAGAGGTCTTTCAGATACAGAGCATCAGTTTAGTTATTCCTCTTTGCCCAGTTAAAAGGCCTCTTACATCTCTGGTTATGGACTGATTAGACACAAGTAAATTTAAGATTTTGCAGCCCATGTGTAGGATACGTCTGTCATGTTTTTCTTTCCAGACTCCATCATAGGTCTACTTCGTTTAAAGCTCCCCTAAATTATTAAGCAGATTTTTCTTGCCGGCCTCAAACCTATGTTTATCACTGTTGTTAGTTCACCTTTTCATGGTACAGGTTATTCCTTTATCAACACATGACAGACGAAAAGGTTGATTGTTTTACCATTAAGAAATTTAAATATCAAAATATACACTTTTAATTATCAAATGTTAAAAAATTTGAATTTTTTTTATCCTTTCTGATTTCCCAATACAAAATGTTGTAAGAGCTTAAGATTTCTGAACTATCTTTCTCTCATCACCTTCTTTGATGACAGCTGCAACCCTAAATATAGGAAATTAGATGCACACAACCGACTGCATAAATCCAGCAGTGTGATTTTAAGAATGGCATCATATAAGCTGTAGAGGACATTTTTGACTCGCTAGCTGTAGTTTCAGCTGAAAACAAACCTGTTACCAGTGGCAGTTTCTGTTATGGTCAGGTTACTGTATACCTTGAGCTTCTGTGTGGAGGGTTGCATATTAACGTTAGCTTGAACTATTACAAGTAAAACGTACTGTAGTCTTGCAAATATGTAGGAGAATTTACAATATAACAGATCATGTAAAAAAATGTAAAAGTTTTTCTTTTATCTGTAAATTAACTGAATTATTTAATAGGTCAAATTTTTAACCGATAGATGAATTATGAGATTTAAGAAAACTGTCCTTAAATCTTCTGACTGTTCTTTGATTTATTTTTGTAATGGCACGTTGAGGGTTTAATTAGATTTTTAAAATTAGATAATAGCTTTGAGTAAACTTTGAGTATTCTTTACCTTGATTCAAAAATGCAAAAAGTAGTTGTTTTTTACCATCTTGCAGTGTAAAAATTTACTGTGTTCTAAACGTCTGTGTCTGGTAGATCTGATTGATGTTTCTGCCAGACAGAGGTTTTACAAGCAGGCTCATTCAGACGTGAGTCATTATTACACCAGGCAATAAAGCACCTTCGAGTACCCACTTGTGATCAGAAAACTCAGATTACATTCATTAGGATGAACATTTTCATAGTCAGAAATAATACTTTACATCTACTTCAGTCGTGTAAATAGCTCCGTTTTAAGATTTTATGGTTTTGTTATCCCCCTGTAAGTTATTTATTTAAACAACTAATCCACAAAAACATACATAAAACTACTTTACTGAGAGTGAAATATATGGTTCTACAATGCTGTACTTGCTTCAGCACAAAGCAGAGTATTTGTCTTTTCTACTGCACTCTAGCTAAAGCCAGGTACACAGTTTTCTTGCCGTCAAAAGGCTGAAATCCCAGCTGTTTTTTGTGTTTGTTATCATGTTGTACATGTATGAATTAGTTATTTTAAATTTGAGATTTCTTATATGTGTATCTGTATAGGTGAATAGGTGAATGCTTTTATTGATTTTTTGTTTATGATCAAGGAGTAAGACACTTTCTATAAAGTAAGAGAAGATTGAACTTGTCTTTGTAAGTTTATTTGAAGGCAAGCGGCATTAGAGACACACTCCACCATAGAGCCAGTGAATGTGCCCCGAGCAGAAAGATATCACATCCTTCATAATCCTTGCAGTACAAAGCAGAACACTGATGATAAACAGATAGATCAGGGTAAAATACAGCAGCTTTTAGGACTTTTCTCCAATCAGGACCAGGGTAATACACCTAACAACAGATATCTTAAATGCATTGAGATAAGGTTTGCAGGGTCTTGAAAGAATGACACTCCACACAAAAATGTAAGGTCACTAACTACACATACTAATTATTCTACTAAGCAAAAAGATATAAAGTCATTTACAAAATTTCCCACAACAGTGGGAGTGGTTTATAAATGATATTACATTATGCATTTAAACATGTCTGACAAAGGTTTTTATATAATCTATGTATAGCTATCTGTTTTTATGTATGTATGTATGTATGTATGTATGTATGTATGTATGTATGTATGTATGTATGTATGTATGTATGTATGTATGTATGTAGTTNTGTATGTATGTATGTATGTATGTATGTATGTATGTATGTATGTATGTATGTATGTATGTATGTAGTTATGTATGTAGTTATGTATGTAGTTATGTATGTAGTTATGTATGTAGTTATGTATGTAGTTATGTATGTATGTAGTTATGTATGTATGTAGTTATGTATATCTATCTGTTTGTAGTTATGTATGAATGAATGTATGAATGTCTGTGATTTAGAATCAGGAGATCAGAAGTCCGAAGAGGCTCCGAAGGGAAATCCAGGTCTGTGTCAGAAAGAAGTTCCAAGTTCATTAAACAAGCAGAATCCAGCAGTAGTCCAAAGACAGGTCAGGCAGGCAGACGGTTACAGGCAGACTCAGTGGTTGAGAGGCAGAACAGGTCAGGATTAGGTAATCAGAAACACTAAGGTAACACTGAACAGTCTTACCACTGGCTTGAGAATAATCTGGCACTGATGATTGGTTAGAGGGCTGGTTAAATAGAAGCAGGAGCAGGTGAATAAGATAAACAGTAAGTCGAACTAGGAGCAGAGCTAGGCAGGTGAATGAAATGAGTAATCAAACCAGTCATCAGTACTAAGATCATGACACTATGAAAAATCCCTTGAGTTTTGAGCCTCAGTCTTTTGAGGTAAGCGTCGAAAAAGTAGACACTGATTGGACATTGACAAAATATGTCAATGTCCAATGAGGCTCAGCCTCTTAGTGGATCTATGGAGCAGGGCGGGTCGTGAAGGACTTTTGACTATAAATGTATGAAAAAGTGATGTAGTTTGACTTTTATGTTTTCTTCTGTTCCTGATGTATCCAGTTCAAATATTGTCCTGATTCAGACCCTCTCTCCATTTTACAACTCTTAGATAGATATGAGGCAAAGAATTTTTTTTACTGTATAAGTCAGGATGAGAGTAACTTCTCATAACTGCTGACTAGCTTTTTGCATGTTTTCACTAATGTTGTTTACTATTTTGCATTGAGCTTTAAGTCTATGAGGATAAAAATCCTCCTGCCATCTCTTTAATCTTAAGTTTACTCCACAGTTTCTCTTTAAGATTTTAGACACCAATTTTCACAAAATTATACAGATTTATTTTCACAGACAGCATTAAAGTCTTCACAAATGGCAAACAATGTTTAAAAGAATTGTGTTTCAATGTTAAAACTTTTAGTTCATATTTGATCGGTAAAAGTATGTTTTCTTTTTAGCCAGAATAGTTATTCAGCTGATTGATGCAGAGATCAAATGCAGTCCAGATCTCCCATGTTGTAACATAGCCCTTTTGTAAGTACAAGAGGCCATGTTAGAATCTGATTTCAGCATTATTTGCCAACCTTCCTACTGAAATAATTTCTTTCTACATTTAGAAATCAGCTTAATCTTATATCATAATTGTTTCATTTTGTTATCCCAGCAATTCAATTACAAAATACTGTACTGAACCCAAAAGGAAGTTAAGTGTGTCTGAAAATAAATCTTATAACAATTTTGTGGATTTACCTAATAAGCAATGTTAACATTTTACCACACTGTAATATGAAACATCTGAAAGATGAAGTCTGGCAGTATAGGGTGGTGAAAGTAAGCATGTGGCATGGATATACTCTAACTAAAAAAAAAACTTAACACTATGAAGAAATTTTTTAACAAAATACAGTGAGTGTAATGCTTTATCTGAGGTTGGTTTGTCAGAAAGCGTTTAAAACACTGTGTCAATGCAGCAACAGCTGCTGTTCATAGCTCCACAGTTAAATATAATTTTACTTAATGGCTATGTTTACCCTTTTTGCTGAAAAACATAAAAAACGATTTGAGCAAATACAAAGTGTAGCCTTATAAACCAAACAGCACATTTTAAAACAACTACTGCAAGCTAAACAATGGTATAATGTATATTGCAATTTAAAGGTTTTTAATGAGGAAATAAGACTGTCCAGTTAAAAAAATGACCATAATGAACCACTTTTAACAGATCAGAGCACTGACCACTTCGCTAATTAATCATTCATAATTAGCTCTGAGTCAGCTGCTAAATAGCTCATAATAAATAATCAATCATGTCATCCTTGTTACCCATATATCAATTCTAATTTTCTACCTCATTCAATAAGAGGCTCCATTTGGCAGATTTAAAAAAGGGAAAAAATCTTTAGTTTAGCGGCCATCTCACTAAATATGTGTCCTCTGTGTGTCCATTTTGCCTTCTACTAGACGAGAAAACTGTCTGCTGATTGTTTTTCTGGCTTGTGTCTGCTCGTGGCTTTGTACATTTTATATTTATGGTGTTCCTGCTCCTCTCTCTTAGAGCCAACAGGACTACAATCTAGATGTTTTGGTGGATGAGTCATTGTTATTTTAGTTGTATGGCTTTTTTGCCCCTCTTCTATGTTCAAAATTTAATTTCAAACCGCTCATTAATTTTCTTTTCATTCCGCCTTTTGCAATGTCCTACTGGCTTATTGGTGCTCCATCACTCAGTACGCAGGGTCATTGCAGCTTTCGATGGGAGCAGGCTTCCCCTGCTTACTCGCAGGCATCTGCTTTGGTGCTGTTGTAAGACTAACTTTTCTTTTCATGCTTCAATACAATATATCTAAATGCAGTAAATCATTGTGGTGGGCAAAATATTGTAAATTAAGCCCATTCGGTAAGATTTATTTTCTTGGAAACATAAATGATAACCATATAG
>NW_015150801.1:853804-854440 GCF_000732505.1 Cyprinodon variegatus
TTTTTTTTTTTTTTTTTTTTTTTTTTTTTTACAATTTTAAAGTATGCCTTGAAAGTCAAACCATATTCATGTCCTAATCACTTTGTTTTAAGACCAAAACTAGTTGCATGTACAAATTCTAGGGAAAGAAAAGTAGGAAGGCTGCACAAGAAAATCAATGCACTCTCTCAAATGATGAGTGTGGTAGCCTTCAGAATTTCTATCATATATTGCCAAAAATGGTGCCTGACAGCAAGAGGGCAGTGGGACCTTCTCAAAAATCAAAGCGAGACAAACCAAAACGCCCTGAAAATATATAAATTCTCTTCTTCTGCACTACAGAAGAATTTTACTGACACTACAATGCTTGCTGTACTTTAGTGTCTTTCTTGATAAATGAGTTAAACTATTACATCCTGGTAGGTGTTACACTCTCTTTTACGTATTCTATCGCTGTTTTTGATATGTGCAGTATGGTACACTGCCTTGAGCGTCATGGCCTAGGGGGGCACTATGGGCACTCAAAAACATATTCTATATTTTTCAGGTGCATCCTGAATGAGTATTCCATTATTTTTCTTATTTTTATATATTTTTTTAATCTCCAGTCAGTGGGGAAAGGCTGTCCTTGTTGTTGTGCACAGTGAAAACACCATG
>NW_015150801.1:860876-862906 GCF_000732505.1 Cyprinodon variegatus
GCCTTGTGTGTGTTTCGTTTCCTGTTGTTTTTAAATAATGTGATTATTTTGTCATTATATAGTGCCTTTGAGAAATAAGTCATATCGTATCATATTTGTACAACCTATATTTTTATCAGCAATTTATATATTTTTTTAATCTCCAGTCAGTGGGGAAAGGCTGTCCTTGTTGTTGTGCACAGTGAAAACACCATGAGAAAATATGGCAGTTGATACTTGGTGTTATTTGGAGTCTTTGCAGGTTTTAGAGATTCAGCCTTTCAGCTCCGCTACTTTGTGGTGCTTAAAGGCTTTTCAATTAGCATCATTGTCAGCTGTCATTTATGACCTTGATTAAGCAGGGATTGTGACTGATCTCTTAGGTAAGTGGATATATTATGTAAAAATGTCTTGTAATATGTCTTTGTCTTTAATTTGTGTTTTCATTCAAATCTAAATAGTGGGCTTTAGAGAGATGCCACTCAAACTGCGTGCCAGAAATTCTGACATAAGAATTTTAAAATCTATTAGTAAGAAAGATTTTGAGCTGAACACGCACAGATGTAACACACATGTAAAGGCTGGGTTTTCATAAGGTAACTGTGGGTATATAAAACACCTTCAATTAGATTCAACAAAGGGCTCAACCAGCTAAACATTAAAGCAGTTATATTCACGGACATTTCAATTCTAATAATACAGTAAGTAGTGTATTTAATCAGTTTATGATTTTTCAAAATTATTTTCATTATGTTTTAAAAAAAAATACTGTCACTGTCTTGAAGGTTAAAATGTGGCTGATTTTGTTAAAAACTGCTTATGGCTATAGTTCATAAGAGCATGCATAGGAGTATGTCCTTTGTAGTTTTGAAGCAGATAAAGTATTTTTTTTTTTTTAAAGATATACTCTGGGTTGGAATATATATGGCTCAACCAAGACTTTAAATTGTCCTAGGAAAAAGAAATTTGACTTGTGCAGGTGGGCTACAGAAATTCCCCAAATCTTTAAATTAACAACTGGATAAAAGCCCATAGGTACATGTTATTAATCATACTCTTAGAGATATGATTTAGAACATCTGGTCTTTACTTCTCAGCCCACAGTTTAATTAAAATATAGTCTGATGCACTTTTTTTGGTTAGTTGTTTATTCCTTCACTCTGACCCAGCAAGCTTAGTTTTAAATCTGGCTCTCTGTCTGTTTCACTGTGTACCTGGCCTAAACCATTAAAGCCCCTTAGAGTGAGCTCATACACAAAAACACGTCAATATTTTTTTTGTTTATGTGACAGTAAATGTAAGATAAGTATCTGACATTTTGAAAAACATGTTTTTTTTGTTTGTTTTTTTCCGTTTGGTCAAGTCACATAAGAGCCCTAAATAAGCTCCACGGCATTTTGGGGCAAATTTAGACCATAGACTTATGACTTTAGAGTTTACTGACTAAAATCTTTTGGAGTAGTTGATGTGACATCTACATTTACCATTTGTTCACCAGTAACTTAAGAAAGATGTAGCTCATCTCAAGATTGGGAGTATTCATATGATTTAATATATATTCAATCTTATTTAGTGGGTATACCTATAACCTATAATTACAAAACTAAAGTTATCAAACAGCTGATTTGTTCAACCAAGTTACATCAGATGTAAAAAGTATTGCGATAAGAAGGACATTCATTCTTAATAAAACAATAACAGTACTAGTACGGAAGGCAGTTCTCCCCCAACAATTTGTCTTAGGTGTAGCTAACCCACAGGTTTCTTGTAATGGCCACTGAAGGAAGAACTTAATCTGTGTTCTGTAGTTGAATGTAATACCATAAGGGGAATTATGTCTGCGGGTGACTGAAAAGTGCAAGAACTGCAAGGTGGGAGGATGGGGTCGCTTAAGTGGGACACCCTTGAAGGATAAGAAAAACCATGTTTTAATGTTATCAACCTTGTTAGCTTTTTTTTTTTTTTTTTTTTACATAATTGGCCTTGTGTGTGTTTCGTTTCCTGTTGTTTTTAAATAATGTGATTATTTTGTCATTATATAGTGCCTTTGA
>NW_015150802.1:0-57470 GCF_000732505.1 Cyprinodon variegatus
TTTTTTTTTTTATATATAGAAATTTTCTAAATTTTGGGACAGTATAGTCTGATAAAGAGTACATTTATATACATGTTTAAGCCAGAATGATTTGACAGTTTAAAATGATTTCCCTACGACTTTATGTGGAGGTTTGAATTGACCAGAATTTAGTTACAATACATACCACAATACATATGTCATGGTACAATTTATCTGGATACATTAACAGTGATAATAATTTGAGATTTTTATACTAATATAGGTTTGGAAAACCTCAAATGATCTAGTTGCCGATGCGGAGCTCCTGAATAGTGGGAGATTTGACAGTGACAACTAGCGGCTGTTGTAGATTAAGCGTTTTTTAAGAAAAGTAAGACAATTAAACTTACATTTCTGTATAAATACTTTTTACATTTAAGATCCATTCAACAGTATTTTGAATCAATACAAATACTGTCTAATGAAATATAGAGAACCAGAGAGGGAATGTCAACACATTGGTCATTTTTTCATGGTGTGAAAAGGGTAAGAACATTTATAGGATACAATACTGATAAATATCAGTTATCAGGAATAACAGCAATACTAATAGTATTATCGGATATTGGCCAACATTTTAATATCAGTGCATTCATAGATCAAACCATCCTAAAATACAACAAGCAATCTCTGGTAAAAAAAATATTAGCTCTCTCCATCAGTTTCTGTGTAGACTGTATACGCAGGAGCAGAACTGTATACACGTTGGGATATGGAACTAACTGGCTCCATAGCATACCTCAGAGTATTAGCTATCCAGATGGAGGTAGTATTATTTCAAAGAATCTTTAATGATCATCATCCAGTGTGGATCATTTTAATCTAAATCAATAACCCTTGTCACTGCCAGTTGAAATAATATCCATTGTTTAGCTTTTACTAGGAAGTGAATATACTTTTAAAACTATGAGACATTGGCTTGTTCCTGAATTAATACTGTATCCAACAACAACAATATATATATATATATATATATATATATATATATATATATATATATATATATATATATATATATATATATATATATATATATAATCAGTTTTTAATAGAGAATTTTCCTAGCATTTTATACAAAATCAGACCCTTTATCTAGGTTTCCTTAGGTACTTTCTATCAACCACTACAAGTCCAAAACATCCATAGGGCTGGATGTGTGGCTGTGAATTGCCCAGCTATGTTATAGTGCACCATAAGTTGGAGGAAACTAGACAACATATCACCAAGTATCAATAATCTTTTTTCAACAACTGTGTAAGAAGTTATGAGAATTTATGCAAATATGTTTTCCTTTCATTTTGAAAACAAAGGACAAATGTACTGGCCCTTTAACTGCTGCTATACGTTCATTCATTCTGCCCTGTAGGTTGTCAAGATGGAAAAGTGAAGAATAAAATCTACATTTTCATAACCTGAAATGAAAAGCAGCTCTATGAGGATTTGGTTAGGTCCAATATTAAGACATAATGTCTCCTGAACAAGCCTCACACCTGTACTTGCTTTAAATCTGTCACCCACTCGTAAAGGCTAATTCATAAGAGCTGTATTTTATTTCGCACGGGGGGGAAATCAGGCCTAAAGAGCTCTAACTTCTTCGCTTAACAGCTAAGTCATTCATCTTTCCTAGATCAGATCTCACAGGAGCTGCTAGGGAGGAGAGCAGAGGCAGAGAGACAGGAGCACTGAGAGAAGAATGGAGCCGTATCAGGTTTTTAACCTTGCTGTCAGTCCAGATCCAAAGAGCCATTTCTGGGCACGGTCCGACTGAAACCCAATTCCAGCACATCTTTAAAAGCTTTAGGAAGTCCCTCTGGACTCAAGTCAGTTCCTCGTGTCACAACCAATTTCCCCTCCGAGCCATTTTGTCCTCACCAGTGCACTTCTTCATAGACTAGATAAAGCAGGATATGTTTTCTATCCTGAGCTAATTTAGAAAAGCATTTAATGAGAAAAAAAAGTAGGGAAACCTGACATTATTGTACATCTAACTGCTTATGAGACTGTGACTGAGCTGGTATACATGTTTTAATACTCAGGACCTTTAATATGGGGTGAGAGTTCCCAGGTATGGAACCAGAAATCTGCAGTCACCTTAAAATGGTTTTGAATCTTTCTCTCATTATAAACTGAGCATGTTTTGTTTTTTTTGTCCCTGATGTCCTTGAAGGTTAAGAATATAAAGTCATGAGTCATTCAAAGAGTCTCCTGTCATTCATCAGAGCTTGCTTTTTAGAGCAGAAATAAAGCAAAGCACGATACATTTCTATTCATCCTCTGTCCAGCATTTCGAAGCAGCTATGAAGAAATGCTCAAAAATGTGATTCCAACTCCCATAATTGTTTGTGAAGCTGGAAAAAAGGTCTCAAGTGCACAAACAATTAAGAACTTTGTCTTTTCAAACTTTGAGGGAAAAAAAGTATTTATTTGTGGCAAAGCTTCGTCCCTGATGATGTTTCGCAGGAAAACAGAGGTTGGGAAACTGCTCCATATGCACCCAAAACAGAGGTTTCTGTAAGAAAAACATCCTTAAATTCAGAAAAGGGATCAGATTAAACTTTGTTGGCCAGGTTTGTGTACAAAAACAACAAATGTTGACTTGAAATAACTGAGTTAAAAGTTTAAACTGCAAATCAAATAGCATGTAGAAACATTTTATACGGATAAACTAAGAACAAGGTGCAATATGTACAAATGTGATGTTGTCTTTTTACTTATTATTTAGATTAGCATTTTATCCTTGCTATAAAATGAGGAAGGAAAATGTCTAGTGTCTGCTATATTTCTGTTTGAGTCAAAGATAAAAAGAATGGAAGGCTGTGATTATCCTCTTTGCCACTATACATTATCATTGTAGTTTAGACCTGTTCTGTTTTCTAGAAGAGCCAGACCACAAAGAGATGCTGAGCACAAACAGGCAAACTGATGGCGGTGTGAAAGAAGACCAGTAACTCCTGTGAAAGGTTGTACAATCTGATTTGCAGCAGGAAGTACACTTTCTGCGTGGCCTTTTATCCTACAGAGTATATTATGAGGATCATCTCTGGTTACTACAGAGAGGGGTGGGTTTCTCCTGAAGTCCAGCCTCATCTCCACTGTTTTTTAGCACACAAGCCGGTCCACCTACTGTCTGTATGCAGAGTCATCATTACTGCCAACTTCAGGACGAATTCACCGAGGCAGAGAATAGAGACTGGAGATCGTTCTTTCTTTCCTCAGTGTCAGAGCCAAAGGAACGAGTGACAGAAGCAACTGATAATGTTTTATAATTCAACCCCTCCAGTTCCCCCCTGCCAAATCCCCCCAACAAATTTTTGTAGTTGGTTGTTGTTAATTTTAAGCCCAAATGACATGTTGCGGTAGTAAAACTGAAGCTTGGTTTATACTTGACTTCACATTTTGTCCACCTTCCATTTTCAGTGAGGAGCTTCTCTCTTCACCCTCAATGATCGACTCTAAAACAACTCTTCAATCATTTAAAGCATCACATTTATATTAAACCAAAACCTAGAAACTTGAGGTCCGTGAACAAACCGGTTAGCATTACAGCCGGCAATAAGCTTATTATTTAGGTAATACGTTCTTATGGAGCAAGCAGCTTTGCTTCACTGCAGCTAATGCTTAGTAAACACATATGGACTTTCTCAATGGTAACTGAAGTTGGACATTTATTTGAATCTGCAAAAATATGCTAATTCTTGCTGATGAAGGTTCTCAGTCATCCAGGTCATAGTCATTCCGTATTCAAATGTCATTTGAATTGAGAAAGCTTCCTGGAGAGGTGGCGAAACGTCTTCAAATCTTGAAAACCAAGTCCAGTGGATATTTTTTGAATTTTTACGGAATATGCTAATTCTTCTCCAGAATCGAACTCAAAGGTTGAGGGGTTTGTTTTAGACGTCTTCTAATCAACATTTCTGATCAAATTCATGTTGTTGTTTTTTTAATTCAATCTTAAATCAACCTAAAGAATAAGAATGACCCCTTTAGACCCCCGTTATAGAGCCTGAGGAGTTCTGCTCCGCTGCCTAAAATGTTAGCTTCAGGCTCAGAGTGGCCGTAGGTGTGTTATGCAAGCCTGCAGGATAAAACCATCATTGTTTCCACATCGCCCACAGATACAGTTCACATATCACAGCTCCCATGGTGAAATCCCAACCCTTTAACATTTGGGTTTTTAAGTCAGAGGTTCAGAGGTAATACACTGCAGAGATTGTTGCAGATTTCTCTCTGCAATTTCCTTTTAATCAAATGTAGTGAAAACATCACAGCTATGAGCAAATAAAACAAAACCTTTAACATAATCGACCAATTTTTAGTTATGACCGGATTCAACAATAAAAAGCTGTGAGCAAAAAGAACAGGATAGTGTTCTCATACAACCAGGGTTTGAGTTTTATTCTTCAATTAAACATAAAAATGAAAGTAGACAGAGTATTGTGAGCATGTTGTTGGAGGATCAGGTGATGGTGGTGATCTTACCTGCTTCTGGGAAGAAACATGGACTCCTTGATGAAAACTGAGCCCGATAACAGGATGTACCAGCAGCTTCCAACATCATCTGGGCTGAGAGACACAAGAAGAAAATCTAATTAATACCAAGACAGGGAGAGGGGTTTACTGTTATAATTCACGAATATGGTGAAATAGTAAAACACAAAGGTGAATAGGAGGTTTCAACACATTATTCTGCTCATTTCAGTTGCTTAGCCAGATTTCCTATTCAAAGAAAATATATGTTCTGTGTGTTTTACAGTTCCAATTGTCACCCAAAGCAGGCAGCAAATAACCTTTCAAAACGTATTGCGTTAAATGCAGTCAGGTACTGGTTAACTGTGTTGCTAAGAATACCTTCATCTCTGAAGCTGCGAATATATTCAACTCCTTGCAAAAAAACATCCATACTTTCCAAACCTCTTTACAACTTGTTTATACCTCAACAGTTTAAAGTCCAATGTACTTTAATGAGATTTGATGAAAGACTAATACAGACGAGTGCATAACTGGAAAGGAAAAGATAAAGGAAACCAGGTTTTCCAAAATCTTAAAGAAATCTGATAAGTGGAGGGAAAAAAAGCTGCATATAAGTCTGGACTTTGATTAGGAACTTGTTTCATTATTTAAAAAAAAAAACAATTGAAGCTATGTGGAAATGATTTAGAGTAACTGTACCCAAGGAAGCTAAACCTTCACCACAGTCAAGTCAAAGTCATCCCCACATAATGATGCTGCCACCACCCTGGCTCAATATGCAAAGGATATGTTTGGGGAGGTGTGCAGCGTTAGTGAGTTACATCCCTTAAATATATGCTTCCATAAATACAGTGACTAAAAGGGAGGCAGGAAACAAAAAGAAAACCTTGGAGAAAGGCAGAGTTTTATAAAGAATAAATACCTCCCACACCCATGGGCCTGCTGGAAGACGCAGACAGTCAAACAGTGTGCTACAGGCATAAACTCACCCTGACCCTTGGATGATGCAGCAGGCTAAGCCTTACAAGAGGAAAAAATGAACAAATCCTCAGCATATATGCTAAGAAAATGCTTTGTGATTAATATCTTTTGGCTATGTATTAAAAATACTATGTAAAAATATTTTTTACTTTTTTCAAAATAATCTGGTAATTATTTATCTGACTTTAGGAAATTGGAGCAACATCAAACTGTTATTGTGGAAAAAAATGATCATAGAGAACAGATAATGCAGAATTATTTTGGTTTTTGGTTGGTATTATTTGGTTTTAACATTTGATATACATTGATCGCCTGTTAGAAGTTAATGGCCATCTATCAGCTTTGGCACCAATTAGGGAGGAGTTAGTGGAAATACTGTAGCTGGGCTGCAACTCGGCCGTTCATCGTGGACTTTTTTTCCTTCCGATCTGGACGGCAGCAGAGGTGAACAGTTTAAAGCAGGATGATAAAGCGGCCTTTTGTTTCAGAGCAGCTTGTTAGACAGCAAGTGAAGCAGAAATTTA
This sequence comes from Cyprinodon variegatus, assembly GCF_000732505.1. Taxonomy (NCBI): domain Eukaryota; kingdom Metazoa; phylum Chordata; class Actinopteri; order Cyprinodontiformes; family Cyprinodontidae; genus Cyprinodon; species Cyprinodon variegatus. The sequence continues at coordinate 5,997 of NW_015150802.1, forward strand.
GAGAAGGAAGCTTTAAAATGATGTGAAAACTATGTGTTATTCTGGCAAAAGGACATGAATACAGAAACATGACAAGACACAGTCTTTGGATTTTCTGTTTCAAAATCGAATAAAAGAAAGAAAACTACTGGTTATCGTTTGCTGTTTGTTGTTTTTGTTTTTTTATAAAATAATTTTAAATAATCCAAACATGAAATTATAAAATATAAATTTTATAAGAAATGAAATTATAATTTTTTCTCAGTGTAATGTTCTGGACTTAGAGCCCTGGAAATTATGATCCATTGTGTTTTCAGTCAGCACTAACATTGCAAATGTTCATCGTTGACATGTTTGTCTTATTTGGAGGATTTTGTAACCAACAGTATACAAAATGCACCTAGACTATCTCAACTAAAACAGATTCACTGCTATAAGGTCAGTGCGCTCCCTGATTTCCAGCTGTTGTTACCCCGGAAACCACTTAGCCTTTCCTGGCTTCACTTTGGTGACCAGATTTCAAAGTAAAAGCGAAAAGCCACATTGTAAATATGGCGGATTGTTTCTTTGTAAGTTTTGCACACCGAGAAACCTTCATAACAGTATTTAACCTCTGAAAAACCTTTTTTTGGTCTTAAATAAAAACGTAAATCTCTACTAAACTGATGATATTAGAAAAGGGCTGAATTTCTAGAACAATACCACTACTACAGTTTAAAGCAAAAGCCGTATCATTTTGTTTTTCATTTACAAAGCTTAAAGAAACATTTAACCTGATGGATTTTTTATTATTTCAATAACAAATGTTTGGATTAAGGTTTCAAATACAGAAAACTGTTATTTTCTTTTGTGCAATTTTGTTCTAAAATATAAAGAACAGAAGAATGAACTGTACACAGCTTTTCCTTGATCTTTGCTTACAGTAAGTGTAAAAGATGGGTGCACCTATTATGCTCCTGCTCCCACACAGGAGCATCATTTCACATCCAACACCTCTGCACTGCTGACTTGTTCTTTTTAATCAGGTCTGCCTTCTTCATCCACTTTCTTCTTTCCACACTTTCACACAGAGCTCCTGACAAGAGTGTAAAATCTCATTTATTTCAAAAGCGAGCCGGTTTTTCCACTTTCCACCGCTTCTTTCCGCTCTCCCACATACTCGCTCCGCACTTTCAGGATCCCACTCTGCATTGGGATAAGCACGAACAAAACCTTCAATTATTAATAACCAGCAAACACTAAATGAAGGCAGCGCCCAACAATAGGAGGAGGAGAGCGGAGCAAAACAAAAAAAGACAAAGAAAGAAGACTCTACTATTCTCTGGGACAGATTGACTGATTTGGGTCAGCAACAGTCAAACGCTAACATTGTAAAAACCCCACAGAAAGGCCTGTAACAGCAGGGAGGCAGATTATATGTGTGGAATGGAGCAGGTGGGGAGGTGAGAAGATGAAGAACTCCAGAAAATGAGGATCGACTCAACAATAAAAGCAGGGATGAAATTTCCCTTGAGAACGTTTGATAATAATTGATTGGTATTATGGAAGTTCAAAATCCTGCATTCCTAAAATTCTATCATGATATAACCACTTCCCCTTCTGAAGGCGAACAACTGGCTGCTTCTGGTTTCAGCTCTGACTAACATCAGCTGAAATCGGCCTTTTTCCGTCAACGAATTGCTCAATCAGAGCACGGGAACTTGAAAGCTTCTTTACGCAATCATACTTAATCACACTCCAGGTCACAAGCTTTATTTAGTCGCAAGAAAAGGGCACAATTAATGGCCTTTTGTTTTTTTCAAACAGAAAATAATGAGAGCTGCTTCGAGACTACCATACAATGAACATATAAAAGCAAAAACTGGAGCTTCTATAGATGGATTGAAAAAAACAAAATTCTAACATAAAATAATATTTAAAGTTTATTTGATAAGGATGGGTGATTTTAAAGTAAATAATGCAACAAATATTAAAGTATCTGTCTGATATCAGCCAAAATACGAGTATCTGATTATATCAGTGTCTAGATTATTACATGAATATTACTGAAAATGTATCTTAAAATACTGTCAAATTGTTATATTTGATTATCTATTTCAGTCACATACCCTCACCTGACTCACATTTGACTGAGGCATGTGACTGAAACCGATTTGAGGAGGGAGTTAACGACCCATCAGATCCCTCTAACGACCATTAACAGCCCCCAGGTCCAGTAGGAGGGATCAGAGCTAACTTTTGTTCTCTCTAATTCTTTAATAAACCTACAGTATATTAATCTCAGTGCTCCCCAGCACTAGTTAGAACTGAACAGTGGTGGGCTGTCACGGCCTCTCAGAAACACTAACCTAAATAAAAAAAAAAAAACTAAACTTTAATTTTCTTCTTTTTAACTTCAGTTAAATTCCAAAAAATCTGTTCTCCTAATTTTGTAGCTTATGTCTTGGCTGTGCTGCTTCAGTTACATTTATGGTGGTTGCTATATTTTTGTCCAATCAGATTTCAGCTTTAGTTCATCGCTATCAAATCTGCCCAGATCCTTCAAAATCAGCAGTGCTGGCTGATCTTACCTTTACAATATTAGTGAGGACAACCAATCAGATCTCAGATTTGCCCCACTGGGCCAGCAAGCGGCCCACCCCTACCTCACTGTTTTCTCTCCTCTGATTGGACAGTTAGAACAACCTTTTTAAAGCCAAGTTAAGCTAGAGACAATCTGCATTTTAGTTTTGCTCGTTAAAAAAAAAATTCTGGCCTCAATGGCTGATATTACATGGAGATATCAAGACTTTCTGCACAAAGACAGAAGGATGGATTTTGTTTATAAATAATCAGCTTATCTGGTGAGTGTGATATATTTTATTTTCATGCTTTATGTGCTATTTTATCTGGTAATTAGATGCATATTGAAACCGAACCGCTACTGATATAAATGTTGCGGGGCTGCTTTTATAGAGTGGAGGATTGCCACTGTGTTAACTGGGCTTCTTGCTTAATTGATCTCTAAACTTATCCTCACACTAATCTTCCTCTCAGTTATACTGGCGCTTGTTACATTTAATTTTTGAATACTATCAGTGGTTTCTTTTATTAAAAAGTAAATGTGAAAATGATAATATCAACCTCTGGAAACTCATCGTTGCAAATATGCAACAAACCAAGATTATGTAGCTTTAAAAGTGTATATATATATATATATATATATATATATATATATATATATATATATATATATATATATAAACTAAACAAGCCTCTTGGATGAGAGGAGAAACGTCTTCTAGAAAATTTCACGCCAGTTGTCTAAACAACATTTCAAGCCTATGCCAAGCAGTTCATACCACATTGGATAAACAAAGATATATAATATGTTCAACAACAACACAATGAATGAATTTCAACACTACAGTGGCTTTTCCAAACTGAAAATAAATCACCAGCGGTAACCATTAAGATGTTATTGTCAGACTGCTTTAACCATGAATCCTCCAGAGACTCAGAGCCACAATATGTGGGTAATGTTATGAAATAAAGCACACACACTTTTTTGGTTGTTGTTTTTCTTTTCTTTTTTCTCTTTGGTTTTTACTAAACCAAACCATTAGGTAGGTGAGAGAAAGTGGTGGGTAACACTAGGACCTGAGTGGTGAAATTCAAAAGTTAACTTTTTGGAAATTGAAAGAAAAGCAGCAAATATTTAATTTTTAAACTGAATAAAAACCCAATCCTGCTCCATCTGAATGTGCTGAACTGTTCAAAGTTGGTTAGTTATCAGAATGGGATGAGATTTTCATAAGATTCATTTTCTCCCACTCTTGCATCTATTGCCAAGCAGCCTCAGGGAGCCACTGTCTGTGAGGCTCAGAAAAGGTAGAAAAAGATCATTATGTTTTACTACAGAGTATTCCTTCCTCTAAAGGTACACTTTGCTTTAGTGTTATTGTCCAACTTAGATTTCTCAGGTCATTAAACACATGACAAAAAGAAAAATAAATAAATAAATAAAAGAGTATATAAAAAATTTATTTTTAATGAAGAAAAAAGCAAACCAAACTGAGTCGGCATGTGTCAAACTGTCACACCATTACCTAAACACGGAGAAATCATGGAACCATCCAAAGAATGGCTGTCCTTAAAAAAATACTCTAAGAGGGCACTGACATCTCACTCAGGACATTAACGATCCAGGTCTGAACATTCCTGAATCTCACTTTGTCAACAGATGCCTTATAATTAGTCTTGATATACTTAATATTATATTGCTGTCTAATTTTATTGAACACTGCAAAGACAGCGGAACAAGAATGCACATAAACGCATGCATCAAAACCAGCAACCATTCCACTGAGGATAAATTACCTGGACAAAGAACCTTGACAAGCAAACTGAGTAAAACAAAAAGTTGAATCACTATTAAGGTGGGGAGCCAAATTCAGGGTCCCATCTAGCGATGGATGTAAACTGACTGCAATAAACCAAGCGTCCATCAAGCTAGCAATATCAAAGCTTCTGTCTAATTAAGGCTAATTACAAAGTTCATTAACACTTTTACCTTGTGTCCATTCTTGTTATTTCAGGCACCATTAACAATAGGTATTGTTGCATCTGTTAAAATTTGTTAAGGAGCATTGCTTTAGTGCTATAGCATGGTAATAACAAACGTTTGCCACTATTAAACCAAAGCTAAGTGATGGGATGATTAAAGCAGACAGAACAGCTGTAATATGTGATTAATTGCTGACATTAATGCGCAGTCTCAAGTAAACATACCCTTGTTTCCAAATATGAACAGCAGCATTACTGTCTGAACCCTTATTATTATTTTATTTTATTATTATTATTATTTTTTATTTTTTTTGCATGCTTATGTGGATGCCGGCTGCAGCTGGCACATAAGTCCACCAAACACTTCCTGCAAAAAGATTGGGTTTCATCTGTAGTCTCCTGGTGTTGCTGAAATGTCAGTCCAGCATCTCTGTATTTTTGTTTTTGTTGTCCTCCTCATGCTGCTATGCAATGAAGTGGTTTTCTATTCTAGAGTCAAAAAGGTTTGTGCAAAGTGGGGAAAATGTTAACGAGTCTGTGGATGGTATTACCTGAATTAGGAAGTTCTCTCAAGGAGCATAACTGCAACAACAGTGATTTGGCAGAGTTGAGAGCAACTTTGTAGGATCATTGGGTTCAACTTGGAATCTAAAGACAGTGATCCGAGTGCTACCAGCACTTCTAAAGACAACAACATGCAGAACCCCACTGCTGCCTTTGCTTTATGCCCTTTGCCTCCGGCTATGGGCTCAGTGTGTAGTGCCTCAGGATCTACAAGCATTCATAGTTTCTTTTCTTGAAGGTAAAAATGGGAGGGTTTTACTCTTTCAAAGAGGGAAAAAGATCCATTCATTCATTTATTTTAAAACAATATTAAAACTATGCTGATTGTCCATCATTATTACTTATTGCTTTTGAATAATATTTTACCATACAACGCTAGCAATTTATATTTGTGTTGAAAAACTCAGTTTTTTTTTTGTTTTTTTTTTTTAGTGTTTTGTATGTTTGGAGTGAGTGTTTAGGTGAAGGGTTCAAACTAATGTTTTATTAGCAGCAAACCTATTATTAACAGAGTTATTTTTCTTTAAGAGAAACCTGCTAACTAGAAAGAGCCTCCCCAAAGAGAAAAATGTGCCCCTTCATTTGAATTTGATTAGAATAAAAAAGACAAAGAGCATGACATAAAAAGAAAGTTTGAATATGTATATTTGTTACGGTAATTTGGTATTATAAAATGTAATTCCATTAGCAAAAACAGAAATATTTAAGCACATAAATCTTAAATTACATAAGCTAATTCATTTTTGATAAATTAACGATAAAAAATAAATTAACCCTTTCTTGGGTTTGATTTAACGGGACATTTTTTTTTTAGAGGGTGATATTTAATACCTGTATTTATTTAAATAAAGGTCAAGACCACAACCTTTTCATCAAAATGCAATTGAAAGGAAGAAAAAAATGTATCCAAACAACTTCTAGAGCGGTGCAGAAAAAGAATATTAAACTTGCTGAAGAAAAACAAAAATATAGTACGTGAATAATTGTGTAAATGTTGTCTGGTCCAAAGTATAAATATATTGTCTTCAATATTCTGGTAACATGGACAATAAAGACACAAAATGATTTCTCAGATTTAGGCTCAAAACTAAAAAGAAGCAAAGCGAGGGTAAAAGTCTGCCTACATTTGATCATTACTGCAGTGAGTGGACCACTCAATGGGCAGGAGGAGTTACAACTTTTAGCTTTTGCCTTTTATTATGAATGAAACAGCTCTCCACAGTTATCACACAGGTTTTTGATAAAGCAGAACTTACAGTATTTAACTGTGTAAAAAAACAGTAGAAGCCCTTAACATTAAATGGATTCCTTTTCCAGTCTCCACAGGAAGGTGGTTCAGTCACTATAACGTTACGACAGTAAAGCCTGAGAGCTTCGGCTTTTCACAAGATGTCATGTTTTCAGAGGATAATAAACGAGACTATTCATATCTATGTATACATATAGTGTCGGCGCTGCAGGCAGGAAATATGAGCACTGTTTCTATGACTGCTGCCTTTATCTTCCCATCATTACTCCAGGACTGCAGACAGTCGAGATGAGCTTATAAGTGAGCGCCTCATTAAACGACTTCTGTTATCCAGCTATGTGATTCTCTGGAGAGAGGAAAAAAGACTTGGAGCCAGGATTTAGTCCTATGTAAAATGGATCTCCATTGGATGAGGATTTTTTTAATTGTTAAATGGAAGAGAAATTCACCCCTTTTTTTTAAACAGTAACCACTAAAACTCCTACAACCAGTAATATGCATAACAATCTCCCCTGCATTTAATTGATTTGAGGATCATACTCTGGATTTCTAGGAATTTTAAAGGCATGTATATCATTTAAACCCTTTTCCCTCATCTTCTATTTTCCATCAAATACACATCTTTGATAAGCAATACAATCCCTCTCTCCCTTGATGATTACAGCTCTTTTTCCACAGCCCCTTATTGCTACATTTTCTAATACATAAAGGCATAAAATGGGCAGTTAAAGGTTTGTTTTATTCAGTGGAGGGGTCAGATTAAGTTCCTCCACACACCAAAACTCAATCTAGTACCCTGCTGTTTATTAACCCTGCTTCTATCATGGAGTGCACTGGACGGTTTTTATAGCTTAATAACTGCAGACATGTAAAATAAACAGCTAGGTTACAGCAGTTGGAGAGAAAGTGGTTTTAGCAGGCAGGCTCTAGAACATGTAATGAGGAAGAGATAGGGCTGCTGTCTCACTGCTTCTTCACACTTTCTATAAGAAATCAGCTAGAAGGCAGCTGTTAAATTGAGACCTTTACATTCCAAACTACTTGCACCACACACCGCAACTATCAGAACCACCTGCAGGGATTTTGTACCTGCCTGTATGTGATTGCTGTTTTCAATTTGCATCAAAGTATGTATCTCCCTTAAGGCCAGAACACACCCAATGCGATTTTGTATCTAATCCAACAGAAAATCGTGTCGGACGAGGTCCAAAGTCAATGGGGATGATCACACCTGCCGCGCAGAATCTGACTGGGGTAAATAGAGTAAGACCACGGGTCTATTTTAGTCGGACTATGCATCAATTTAGCGGCGATTTTAGGGGTGTCAGGAAGAGAGATGCGTTGACAAAGTAAAACACATCTGCTTTGGGGGGAAATAACAAATAAAATCTGTTAATCGCACGGAGAAATAGTCCGTTTTGGAGTCGCACATTGGGTATATAGTAAGCGTGACAGACTGCTGCAAAAACAATGAATGAAACATTAAAAAAATAAAACTTTACCCATGATAGGATTTCAGGAGAATTCAGTCAGCACATAAACTGTCCCAAAGCGTTTATTGCTGTTTTCCTTTTCTTCTGATGTAGATCTCATTATGTTTTTAATATAGGGACATTCTCTATAGGTTCTGGTTTGAGATGCTGCACAGACTCGTTAAGTGGGGAGCTGTCCCGGTGTTTTTTTTTTTTTTACATTTTTTATAACTTTTAATAATCCAATGCAAATGTGGGAAATTGCTTTAATTTTTGTGGCAAAGAGACAGCAGTATTTTTTTTTTTACTGCCCATAATCTGTGCAGATTTGGCCACCCTGCCTAGTTGGAGCCTCTCTTTGCAGTCAGTGTGACATTGTAAAAAATCCAAGCACTATAAAAACTTTTCCCAAAAACAAAAGTATCCAACCATCCATTCTTTACTGTGTATTTTCTTCTTCAGGTGGAAGGAGATAGTCTTTGGAATGAGATAGTTCCATGGCATTAATTTTAGTTCATTTTCCTTCTATGTGCTGTGTAGGGCTGGGTATTGTTAAAAAATTTTCGGTTCCGGTACCAATACCGATACCTTCACTTCGATACCGGTTCCTGAACAATACTTTTTTCGATACCAGTTTTATAATATCAATTCGAAGAAAAAGAGAATTACACAACATAAAAAAGTACAAATCTTGAGTTTTATTTTAAGCTCTGATTTTTCCATTTACATTTTTCCTCTTACATAAAAAAATAAAAGTCTAATATTCACTGTTACATTGTGAGGACCTTTTTACTTAGCAGTTTTCCTTTAGAAAAATTACCATGTCTGACAAACAAGCCCGTTGAATGGGATCCTACTGACAGCGCACCGCTGGTATGTGGGGGTCTGAGCGGCTCCGACAGAAAGAATATTGGAAGGCAGGATGAACTGACTGCACTGATTACGTTTTCAGGTGGATTTTCCCACTTAAAAACATAATAAAACTACTTTATTCCCACTGATCACAGCAAATATAGCTGCAAGGCAAATAAAGGATAGAGTAGCTCCGCCCAACGCGCGTTAGAGCCACTTTGCGACCGCGCAGCCAGAGCAGCAAAGCTTCTTCAGCCACGCGTCAGAAGCCGGAACATGCAGCAAAAAAGGAAGCAGCAGACGTGATTTTGCTGCTCCTGCTGCAGCATGATTCATTCCGCTCTGGCTTTGCACTGCCCACAGGCTGCTGAGAGGAGGATGGTCGCGCCGGCTGCGGTCCGCTCTTCTTGCAGTCAAACACCGAGCAACTTTCTGCTCTTAAATTGTTTCCGTACACGATGTATTGCATTGCGCACTATTAGCATCAGTCTTAATAAAGTGAAGCCACACTTTTGACCTGGGGGGCATTTTAAAGGGGTTCCACGATGCTGCAACCAGTTCACAACAGATACACATGACCCTGGCTGTAGGCGGGACCACCTGTGTATTTTTCCTGGATGACGCAATCACGTTAACTGTTCCAGCCAATCACCGAAACTTGGTACCGAAAGACGAGGCATGTTTTGATACTCTGTAGAACCGAAGCATTTCAGTCGGTACCATAAAAGAACCGAAGTTCGGTACCCAGCCCTAGTGCTGTGATCGATGTGTGGCAACATCATTAAACCAATATCTAATCTGTTAACGTTCTGTCTGCCCTGCAGCTAAACCATATGGGGGACTTTTAAGGTGACAGGTCTTTTTCCAGAAAGAGGGGAAAATAACGGCCTCTGAACTCTTTCTAGCCTGTTGAAAAGCTCATAGATTTAATTAACAGCTTTAATTCTCACTGTGGGTGTTAAAAAGACGTCATCATGTGACAGCAGTCAAACTCTTTGCCTTTTTTCTGCTCCTCACAGAAGCAGCAGAATGAAAACTGATCTAACACAACAAGAACCCATCAATTTACCCCCAATTAAATGAAGCTAGACGTTATACGTTAAAGAATGAAATTAGTAACTTTCAAGTTAACCAACATTGTTTACACACTAATTTTCATCAGTAGATCTCCTTAAATCCTTCTGCTCTTCAGACACATTTGTTTTCATTTACCTGCGACATTTAATTTGATCTGTTCCAGATCATCAGCAATGATTATTGCCCTGGTTTTCATCACAAAGGACAGAAATGCTTTTTACCACTTACTGGATCTGCAACCTGCTGAATTTATACAACTCAACAGTAAATCATAGACATTGAGGTCATTGATCCTAAAATGATGAATTTCCATTGAAGTCCACATCCCATAGAACTTACTAGTAAAGCACTTCATTGGCCTCGTGTCTCTCGTAGCGCACCGTCTCACACATTATTCTGTGGAAACAGAGCAAGAAGAATGTCAGTCATCAGCAGCAGAAATAACTCATTTATTACGCCTAGTAAAACCAAGCCAGAATAAAAAGCTTCAGTAAATATTGATTTTATGTTACATAAACAACATTCCGAACATTTCTACGAGTTATTTTCCACCACAGTCAATGATGTGCAGCAACCACATTGTTAAATGTTTAGATAAACCAACAGGCTGAGACTCTGAGCTGCATTTAATGAAGCTGCAGGTGGAAGGGAAGTCTGATCCTCTGGTGTAACATTCTCTAAGATTTCAATAAGACTGCATGTTATTTAAATACAAGACTTAGCTGCAATCAGAGCTGCACAATGTCTTTAAAAGCATCATTCAACATTAAAACAGCTAAGAACTGCTTGAATTTAATAATTGGGGGCTTTACCAGTTTGGCTGCAATGCATTTTAACTATCTTTTGCTACAATTAGCGATGCACCGATGCCCCTTTTTTTCAATCCAATCTGATACCCGGACTGAGCGTATTGTCTGATATCCGATACGATCTATTACAACTGTTAAATGAATGAACCGCCTATCTTGCCATGTGAGTGAAGCCTTTAGCCTTGACAAAAAACATTGTTCAAAAAGCTAACAAATTAACACACAATAAAAATCTACTTTACTTCATTTATTTACAAATAAGCAACAAAAAGAAAGACGTAATATTTTCATGTTAAGTGCACTTGATGGGTTCTATAATATCCGATAAATCACAAATATCCAATCGAGCTAATTAGTCAATATTGAAGCCGATATCCCATCCAGGTATTGTACTGGTGCATTTCCAGTTACAATATATTTATTATTTTTGCTGGATGGATTTTCAGCTTCCTTATGCGCTCTCTGAATCTCAATATTTTAGTCCAAGTGGACATCCTCACAGTAGGAGCAATGAACATCAGTGTGTACAGTGTTAAAATCACAAAGAATTGTTGTTCATTCAAAAATTTTATTTATCTTCTATCTGCTTGTTTCGCTACAATGCCTTCAGGTCACAGGCTGATGTCTGAAAGGGCTTCATTGGGATAATGTTGTTAATTACAGTCATTGGGGTCACGTCAACCAAAAAAACAGGCTTGAATTGGTAGCCAACCGGCCTGTCGCTTTGTTTTTTTATGGCGTTTCAAAACCTTACCAGGAGAACACCAGAGCTCTGGTTTGAGCCAAAAGAAATGTCAAAGACTCCTGGATAGGTGGAAAAACAAATCTTCAAGAAACTGAATGAATCTCCGATTGCCTTCCAATGTAAGCCTACATATATTAAGTTTGTAATTCAACAATATCACAGATTGTTGGGAGATGGAAAAAAGCAGAGGAGAGCAGGAATTAAACTGCATGTAAGCTTGCCGTCAACAAAAAAGTTCTCCTCTCTTGTTTTTTTTTAGATTATGAAGCCCAATAAAAATACTTTAGAGAAACACCTAAAAAATAAAAAAAAAACAAGCAGCTTCCTATAATTATTAGGATCTCCAGCTGCAGAATATATCTTTAAAAAAAAATCAGTTTTCTTGGTTATGTACAAAATGCAGTTGCAAAAGACGGTTTGGACTCAATATTTGCTAGACTGAAATAAATCAGGGAGCCTGCAGTGACACTCGAAATATATCCAGCCAATGCAAATGGACTTAAACTGGCCAAAGATGGACATATTTTAATCACAGAAAGGCCCAGACTTATGGATATTTTAGTAAAAATAATGATAATAGGAAATACAAAAAGAGCATGAAAATGTTACCTCATCCCCATGGCAATATTCATCTTTAATATCGCAATAGGAAACGACACTGAAAGGATAAACTCCAAATTAGGTGAGTAAAAATGGGTTGTAAATGTGATTTATGATGTCCATTGTAGGAGAGAGCAAAATGTGCAGTCTAGTTTACTCCACTGGTTCTAAAAGGCTACAGATAAAGCTAGATTTTCTCCATGTTCCAAACTGAAAAGAGAATAACAAGCAGCCCTTGTTCAGCGAACCTCATAACTAAGCTATTTATTAAGCTTTGCCTTCTAAGTATGTAATCGATTGATAGTGTGGTTTTTATTCATGCTAACCAGTTTTGCCAGCAAACAATCTGCCCTTTATCCTTTCTGCCATTAACCACCTGCACTGTCGCAGCGTGAGCCCTTAGAGTCTTTGTTAAAGAGAGGCGAAACAACAATAAAAGGTTTACGTTTGGATTAGAGGAGTTAACCTTGCAGCTTAAAGCCTAGATTCATCACTGAGTCCTCTTGAAAAAAAGCTGACCTTTATCTAATAAATCCTAAAGAGATTAGACGGACCAAGGACGCATAATTTGCTTTCTTTCAATACTGAAAGATAACTCTGCTTCAAGTGATGCAAGGATGTTTCAGTTTACTGAACCAAGTCTGAAATTTATACCAAATTTTATGAAATTCTGTCATTTATTCTTAACTAAACTCTAGAATATAACACTCTTATCTATTTGCTTTTATACAGACAAACAGAAGGGATCTCAGACTGTTTAGCTAGTATAAAATATTTAGGAAGCCATAGAGAAAAGGTCTGTTTTTTTCCCCAGATGTCTAGAAATGTCAAGAGGCTTGACAGAAAAATTCACTTTTACTGGACATCAGTGTGCACAATATTCAAAACAAACTAAAAAAAAAAAGCCCTCAAAAAACGTAGAACAACAACACATTCCTTATGTGGGAAAATTATGAGAGAAAAAAAGGATTTTACATAATCTCATAGTTAGAGGCATGTCTGGCTGCCTGGAAGACGGTAGGACTGGTGGGCTGGTCTGTGGGATTGCGAGGACATTCTTCAGGATCCAAATGGGCAGAACTGAGCAGGGATACTGCTGGGCGGGAGGCCTCTGAAGGGTCAGGCCGTGGAATGTTCTAGCTCACGGGTCGTGCGCGGAAACATTGTTCCCGGGTCAATATAATCCCTGTGTACGCACACAAGCCAGGCTGGGAACAGACTTCTAACACGCTCTGTTTGGAAAGCAGAGGCTGGGCGGGGGGGCATAGAGGCCAAAGAGCAAAACCATCTCAATACACATTAATTTTTACATCTAAATTTAACAGATTCAATCTAATATCTACATTTTCAGAAATTTATAAGCATGTCAACAACAGAACCAGTTCATTCCACGAGGTTTGACTGTCATCTCATTATATGTTAGCATCCACTTATATTTTATTATATGAATCTTAGTCACAACAAGATTTACTGCTATAAACTAATATTACTCTTTACATTTCATATACATAATTCACTTTTTTCACTCTTTTACTAGAGATTTTGCCTCTGAGTAAACACTGTTTAAAAACAATACAGACTACAGTTTCACCACTAGGAAAATATGATGTCTCCTTATTTCCACCATCCCATACCCATCACTTTGTCATGGTCACTTATTTATAATTGAGAGAGTGAAGTCATAGCATGCTACCAAATAGTACGTCCAAACACCTGTAATATAGAGCAAACTAACAATGCATTAGAAAATGTTTCCACAAACTGTGTAGCTTCACTTAAACTTAAGGCGGATGCAACAGTTAAAAGCAAATCCTCTAAACAATCTGGAAAAAGGAAGAAGTGTTATTGGCTTTATGTGCAAACATTAAAGAATTGTCCAAAATAATTAGCATGTCGCCAAGAAACACTGTTGATTTGACAGCAATATTAAATTTGCTTGATTTTTTTTCTTTAAAGAGTTTCAGCTGATTAATTCTGCCTATCTAGTCCTTTGACCCAGGCTTAGACTACTTTTATTGTCACTTCGAGGTCTGATGTGCATGAAAACATCATATCCCCTGATATATTCAACCCACTATGAGATGCAGGCAGATGGAGTGTGCTTCAGTTTGAGCCTACCTGAGCTGGTGTTCCCGCAGGTTGGACAGAGCCTCCATCCCATGGAGATAGGAGTAGACGATCTCCAGGTCCTGAGGAAGAGGAGCAGAAGGTCGGTCAGTTATAGAATCAAGTAAATCTGGACACAAAGATGCTGTCAGTTAAAATGTTAATTTCTTAGATGAAGTTTTTTTTCTATGTTCTGTGTTAAATGTTCTTTTCTTTCTTCCAATATTTGTTTAAAAAAGAAACTCTGATCAAATAATGAGCAGTTTGACAAATAATTGAAATAAAAAAAATCTTTTTTTTCCTGTAATGACTTGACAAGCTCAAATTGTTTCATCTGAATTAATGTTAATGTAGAACCTAATTTGTAAGCGTTAAATAAGTGTAGCGACATTTTGGTGCATTCATTATCTTTATGCATTTGATCAAGCGTTCAAAATGCTGCTAATTCGCCCTATTCCCGATAATCTGACCAGCGGATAACAGCAAACTATCAACAGGCTGGAATAGATGGAATAGATGGGAATAAGGCTGCTCCCAGAGCCACCACTATAAACTTGATTCAATTACTTTATAAAATGACCCAGTGAGTAACTCTCCGATTGCCTGGCCTGTGTCCAAGTCTGAGTTGAAACAAAGTGGCCCTCTCCTAGAGCTGGCAGAGAGCACAGCTACCCCACTGTCTGCTGGGGCACACTGGCCCACAGACCTCACGTCCCTGTGTTTGCGTTTGTGCTGCAGGACTAGTGGAAGCTACTGGGAAGCCTTTGTTGGCGGAAAACTGGAGGTAGATGTGGCGACGGCAGAGTGGAGGGACAACAGAGAGCTTGTCCTGAGACGCCGCCAGCAGGCACATGGAGCCACACAGGGCTGAGTGTCTGAGAGCAACAATCCTACGATTATAGAAACATTTAATGACAGTTCATGCTGATTTGGTTCTGAGGACCCTCAGAGTTACAGTCCTTCATGTGGGCCAGTTCATAAAAGCAGACCTGAGGATGATCCCTTCCTAGAAATACTAAACCACAAAAAAAAAAAAATAAAACTTCAGCCCTAAAGCGCTGCAGACAGCATAACACGTCACCAAAATGCGTTTGATTATCCATGGGGTTCTCTATCATCAGATCTAAAAATATAAACAAGAATTAAGGGTAAAGTTAGTCTGATTAGTCTGTATGAGTCATCATCATGGGGTGGTGCTTGAATTAAAAAGCGCCAATGTTAAAAGCTGTTACAGTTTAAAACCATTCAAACGTCTCATCATACTGGTACCCGGAGAACAGAACACATTACTTCCTTTTTTGTGACTGAACTGGGTGCTTTCCATGTTTAGCACTCATTAGAAAAGGTTTTTGGTTGTTGGGGTGGAAAGGAAGGAGTTTATCTTTCGGTCAGCAGGCCTGCATGGAAAGCATGCAATTTGGACATTCTTAGTGAATTTTTTACGGTTTGGATTACCTCTCAAAATCAGATCAAATACGTTTTAATAATTTAAGAAATATGAGTACATTTTTGCCCCCAAAAGATTTGAGACCAATTTTCTTTAAAAAATAACTAAAATAAGATGTTGTCTGACGTTGTAAAGTTGGACATTTTAAGAAAAAAAAGAATTCATAAGAAGAAAAAAACAGAAGTCGTCTGAGATTTTAAATCTGATATTTCTGATAAAAATGCCAGAAGTGCTTTAAAGTTTAAGAAATCCATTTATGAAAACCTTTTCTGGGTTTAAGGCAAGGCAAGTTTATTTGTATAGCACAATTCAGTATGCAGCCTTCATAAGTCTGTTTTTCCTGTGTGGGAACAGCTTCTGCCAGGTGTAGACCTACAATGAACATTACCCAAGGTGCTAATCTATCAGGACTAGTAGAAACAAAGATGACTCCTAACTAACAATAATAATTAAAGCACAGAAAGAGCTACCTGATGCAGACATGTTAAGCTTCTTCCTAAGTGTTAGGCAGACGCATATCTGAGGGGTTCATGGAACGTCTGCACCCAGGAGAAGGACCCGCATTTAGCCACTTATAGTTGGGAAGTAACCAGAAGCACGGCTCAGAAATGTATCACTTTAAACTTAAGGAACTTTTTGACGTTTTATCAGAAATTAGCTTTTCCTGAGTTTTTCCTCATAATTGTAAGCTGTTGGTTTTTTGGACAAATTTCCTTTTTTTTCTTGCAAATTTACGATTTGATGTTTAGAAACTTAGTTAAGATGTTGAAAAAGAAGTTTCCTGTAATATAAAACATTTTTAAGCTTTTTTTCCGCATTTCTTTAGTTTTTATTTGTAAATATGTGAAATTAATCTTATATTTTCTGAGGGGTCTTTTTCGGCAGAAACTTGATAGAAATTCCCTCTAATGCTGTCAAATACAGCAAAATCAAACATGTTAGATTTCCAGTGTTGTTGCTACTGAAGTACAGTGTTAATTCAATATTTGTTTAGTCTATTTCAACCACGCAAAAGCTAGTTTCTCCATATGTTAATGTTGATGCTGGGAATGAAATTCGAGCAACTCTGTTTAGTGTTATTTTAAAATTAACCCTTAACAGAGCTTCACCCAGAACTACCGCCTATCTGAAATGTTTAAAGAGAGCAGCAGCTTAGAGCGGCACAGAAGCAGACAAAGTGTTGATGGGACGTTGTTGGCTTGACACAGCAAACTGCTAAGCTATAGAGTAGAGAGCCAGGGTTGGGCCCTAGACTGAAGCTCCCGGTCCCCCCAGGGACAGCTGCCAAAAGTCAGACTACCTCTGTGAATGGTACCTGATATAACAGATGCATAACATTTTTAAAAAGCCATTTTTTCAGATACTAATCAACACAATATTGACACTGACTAACATTTAGAGCTGGCAAAGTCATCAGAGTCAATGCCTTCTGTGGTATATTGTTCTGTTCTGTTAGAGGGACGCAAACAAAACATGCCTCCACCAAAGATACTAGTCATAGTGATGAAGGTTAAGTTAGGAACAAAAAAAGGGAGAAAAGAAAAGGAAAAGATTATAGGTGAAAAGTATAAATACCGTTACAATAGAAAGTTTAAAAACAGACAGAATGTGAAAAGATATTAGAGCAAAACAAGAAACTCATAGAAAAAAAAACTATATTAAATGTAAGCCTGCGGTTCCAGCTGAACATCCCAAAATATTTCAGCTCAAATTTTCACTTAAAGCAAGAAGCCCTGAAATGTGAATCCTGGAGAAACCAATAAGCAGCACCAGTGAGTAACGTATTGTCTACAGATAACAGTGAATTAACATAATGCATAACTACATTGTACCTAAGCAATGCTACATGAAGGTGCAGCATTACAAGCATTTTCTGTAATTTTCTATTAGATAGATCATGATAGTCATTTTACTTTTGATGGTTCACATAAATCCAGCTTATTTTGTTTCATTTATATAAAGTTAGTAGTGAGAATCTCACATTTTATTTTTCATTTTAAAGCACACAGCTCAGGGTTGGTCTCTTTAAAAAACAAGCCTGATCTGCAGTAGCTGTTGCTCAGGTTATGGTGCTCCAGTCTTCCCACCTGATCAACAGTAATTTGCATTTTAAATAATCCTTCAATGACACATATTATCTCATACTCCCAACAATAACACTCAAAGTATTCTGAGAAATACAAATATTGTTTTATTATATTAAAACAGATCTCACTAAAGATTTACAAAAAAAATAAATAAATAAAAATACATAGGAAATATCCCAGATAGAGACTTTTCCGGTAAGCTGACACAGTGATATGATCCTCAGTCCTCACTGGGTCTGAAGTTCACCATGGATCTGCAGCTCATTATAAGACAACTACTGCCACCTACTGGATGACAGGATAACTAAGGTTGAAATTGTAAATTGGATTTAAAAGGGGCACAGCTTTAACCTGGCTATAGCATCTAACAACATTCACTATTGGCAAATATTCAGAAAGGAATTCAAGCAGAAGTGACATGGATCTATTTATCCCCAGCAAATAAACCTGTTTTAATATGCATCCTGGCCTGGGTGCATGATTGTATATGTGCAGCTCTCAGATTACAACATTTATTTAAAGACAAACGTTTTGCAGGTTAAAGCCAGAGCTTTAAATTGCCACTGTATTATCTTTATCTTTTATTCTTTTTGCAGCCAATAAACAAAGCATGTCAATGATTTGTTTTTACATCAATAAGTTAACTTAAAGATTTTTTTTTATCATGTAAAAGAACACATACACACATACAGTATATATTGGTCAAAGGGAAAAACCACATAACTGCAGTAGAGCCAGATCTTATTCTTCATGACTGCAAAGTACAAGAACAATCATCCGGGAATTGTTGAATCTGCTTTCACTCTTAGTAAACGTTCATACTCAAGCAAAACACATTTAGAAAACTAGTAAGTGTCTAGATCTACACACAAAAAGGAGGGATTTAGTTTAACTTCTTAAGCAATATCAGCAAACACCTGTAGGTGGCAGTGTTGCAAGTCTATTTTCCCCTTCAAAGATTGACATAACACTGAATAAAGCAGCACCACTGAGGCGCAGCCTCACACAGAGAAATATGCAGAACCATCATTTGTGGCTTCGCTTTCAAATAGTTTCGACTGACTCTGGAAAGAACGTAAAGGACCCCACTTTTTCCACTCCCCTGACTTTACATTTTTATGCTTCTCTTTAATAACAGCCTCTTTCACACAAAACACATTCAAAATCCAAATGGGGAAAAGAAAAAAGATGAAAGCTGGAGAAAAACAACACTGACCTCATCTTCATTTTTTTAATTAACTTTCTGAGCATTATATTTGAGCGAATTACTTATTTGGCAGTTTGTTCGAAGAAAAGAAGCAGAAGCTGTTTTAAAATCTGGTTTTCTATTAGTTTTAGAGGAAATTGTGTTTGATTCATGTTTTATGTTTCTGAGTAAGATGACAGGATGTTAAAGAACATAGGAAGGAACAAGCGCTGGGATTTAGAAACTACAGCAGGAAGGTAAAATCTGCTTTTAGCCAAAGTGCTGCTTGGTTATGAAAAAAAAAAGGCAAGTAACGGGCTCTGATCTAATCTATCTCTATGACGAACTAATCCTGGGAACACAGGTGGCCCCCACAGGAGGAGAAACAAACCCAGACACTGGTCTAGAAACAACAAAAGGGATTTTCCTTAAAGCTGGGTTCATTCCTTTAACAGTTTTGACATACTGGCAGTAATCGGACCTCGGCATAAAGTCATTTCCTCGAAGTGACACAATGTATCAAAGCTTTACACCTTTCTTTGTAAGACAGATGACAAGAAGCGCAATGCAGCCAGACGAGTAAAGGCATTTCCTTCTCAGGACGCAAATTAAACAATGGCAGGCTTTGTCTTCCCTGTTTGGCGCCCGCAAACACGGGGAGCAGGCCAGCCTCCATTTCCCACCCCTTATGTTCGGCCCCAGGGGGGAGAGGGTGCAGTGTGGGGCTTGCTGCCAGACAATTGGGTGGCAAAGCTTTCAGGGCAGAACGGGAGCTCAAGGAAGTGTTTATATTTTAGGCTCCTATGGTTTTTGCTGCAAGGAGCAATAAAAAACAAAACAAAAAAAAAAAACAGGATTTTAACAGTGAGTCCGAAACAATATCATTCATTTATACTATTAAACATATGACAGCTGAGGCCAGATGTCTGTGTAAACCAACATGGATGGACAGGATCAAACAAAGGGGAATCATACATGTGGAAGTCCACCAGGAAACAGAGAGTCAGAGGTGTCAAAGACGAGCCTCCGTTAACCTTCCAGTTTGATCAGAATCTTAGTAATCCATGACATCACTATTTGGGTTTTCTCATTTAAAATAAAGCAGCAATGAGGGCATATAATTATTTTGATAAAAATGACTTTGTGAAGAACTAAAGGAATCTTTACAGACAGACTATAGTAAAACGTCACCCAACATCTGTCTGTCAGTTTAATAACAGATAGTGGGGGAATTGCTGGAATTGCTTCTCTGCGCCCCCCAAAAAAACCCCACAAACATCAACTATATGGAAATGAACACAGCTATTATGATTGATACCCATTAAGGCCGATATCTGCATCCCTATCAGATATTGACAAAAATAACCTTGCTTCGGTTAATACAGTTTATTAAAGATGGACTGTTGCAAATCTCATAAAATTTTATTTAAATAATATTTCAAATGTTTCCTTCCATTTATAGTTAGTCCAATATAGTCATACGTTAGCAAAGGTTAGGGCTCCTGATTAAACCAAAAGTTTTAAATTGATCAAAAAGCTCAAAAGAAAGTTGTAACTATACATCCTGAAGTAGACGGACCCATTTCCAACCCAAAAAGATGGAACATATAAGAGCAAATCACCAAGAAGGTATGTAGATAAGAAAAAAACGGTTACCTTTTTAGCGCTACTATCAAATTTAAAGTTGTAGGGAAGCGGCTGTTTCAACGGTTGAAGTTCCGAATTCTCCCGAGTGGTGCCCGACTTTACACGAGTGAATAAAGTGAATGTGATTGGTCGATTATCAAGGGGGCGGGAATGTTGTGGTGGAAGCTTTGCAAGCAAGTTTGGTTGTGGTCCGTGTCTCAGAAGCATCTTGCTAGCAATTAGCAACTTAGTGCAAGTAGGTTCCCAATGGAAAATTACATTGGGACCAAGTAGCACTTAGAAACGACACTGTCAAGGATTGCTATGGACAAGATGCTATGACAGAAAAAAATTGATTGACAGATGATGATATATGATTGGTAAAATTTAGGTGTACAAGCTGATGTATAACTGACTGGCCTGCATAAGTTAACGGGGAAAAACAGATTTTAAGACAAATTTTCTAACTTGGGACAATATGGTCTGATAAAGAGTACATTTATATACATGTTTGAGCCAGAATGATTTGAAATTTAAATCTGATTTCTCTACGACTTTAAAGAAAAGAAAGGTTAATCAAACACTGCAGCATTCAATGTCGTGTCACAATTTGTATTCATTAATTCAACAGCTGGGGATTGTCCTCAACAACAACTTCAGCTTTTCCTTATCTCCTAACCCCACGGTGTCTGTTTGCCAGATAGTCGGCTTCTCTCAGGTCGGCCCTGTTTCACTGCAGCACAAATGGTCAATGCATTTATTCATTTGGCTCCTGGCTGAGAGCAGATAGCAGACCTCTGTGTCCATCCATCAGCGGTTTCAGACAAGCATCAAAGGAAGGGGGCAGAAACAATGGGACACTGTAGGAAGAGATTACAGGGACCAAGGTAGGGCAGTAAAGGACGGCTTGGATGGTATCTGATGGATGTGCAGGAAAAGGAAAACAACATTTCTATGTTGAATCTAAAGCAAAGCCTGGTTTTTGTTTTGTTTTTTAGTTAAATTTTAAGACAAATAGTAAACCTATTGGTGTGTAGTAAGTTTAAATTCACTTATGTATTGTTAGAACAGTACTGAAATCTGTTGTTGCATGAACCAGGAAATTACATGTAGAGATTAAGTGTTAGCAATTTACGATCACGTTTGCATGACAAATTCATGGCAGACCAATATATTTCAGATATGATTGGTGGCTTAGCAAAGACCTGGGTGCAAAAACCAAGCAGAGTAAATCAATGACCATGTCTCCTTTGCTGATATTAACATCCAGCTGGTTGCCAGCCAAAACCTGTTACCTTCACCTGAAATGTCCAATTTCAGGAGATTGTGTTTATTAGAGATTAAGGCCAAATTCCCTGGTAGCCTTTGGATAGCTTAATGAAGAATAACACATTTCTGTCATCTTTTCCCTCTGGTCTGCTTGTCTGGCTAAGGGCAGCAGGCTTTCTAGGCAGAAGCAGCTATTTTCTGGGACTGGTGTTAGCTCTATTATTGATTTTTTTTTTCTTCCAATTTTCTGCTGCAGTAGAAACTGTAGATTTCTGGGATTACTTTTTTGTGATACAAAACATGGTGAGCAATTGCCCAGAAGAGTAGAATCCCCAAGGAGAAAAAAAAAATTGCTGAGGAAATCAGAAGCAAACACATTTATCTTTTTCTTTCGAAAAAATAGATTTCAAAAGGGAAGGCAGACTGGAAATTCACTGAAAATGTCAGAAACACCTTAAGTAAAAAACAACAAAATAAAAGAAATCCATCATTAAGACTGTTTATAAATATAATGGCTAATGGAATACATAAAGAGCATTTAAAGGGGCAAGTGTAAGGCAAAAAACAAAGAGAAGGAAGTAAAAACTTTATAAAGGACTTAAGACAACTTTTATTGTGATTTTTTTATACAGTGTATACAAAACTAAATTTTGTTTTCTACAGCTTTCAAACAGTAACTGAGCAGCAGTTTAGCAGTAAAACTGAAATTCTTGTAAATTCAATAATCATCTGGTTTAGTCTAAACAGATGGTTATTAAATGCTTCTCATTACCAAGGTATCACAAGGGTAACACAAAAGGACAAAAACTCTCAGCAGCTTCACATCCTTATCACAGCATACCAATGGCACTGGATATCATGAATATTTCTGAACTCTGAAATATTTCTAAAGAGGGCAAGGGAACATCATCTCAACATAAACCAGCCAGAAAAGCATTTTCAAGTTTAAGTTTTGCTGAGGAAAACCTGGGAAAACTTGTCTCGCTTGAGATGAGATCAAAACTTCGCTGATATTGTTTACACGTCCGTGGATCAGGTGGCCGAGGCTTTCCTCTCCGACTGCTTCCCAATCCGTCCAACAGGGCTGCCCTCTGTCGCCGGTCCTGTTTATAACCTGTAAGGACAGGATTACCAACAAAGGGCCGGAGGAGGTTTGGTTTGGGGACCCTGCTTTTTGTAGGTGACGTAGTTCTGTTGGCTCCCTCCTGCCAAGACCTACAGCATACATTGGGGCGGTTCACAGCCGAGTGTGAAGCAACCAGGATGAGAGTCCGAGTCCATAGTTCTAAATCTAGAAACAGTTGGCTTGTCCCCTTCGGGTTGAATAAAGGCTGATTTATTCTTCAAAACTAGGTCGTCTGTGTAGGTGTTGCAGTGAACAAAAAGACATCCCCGCCCCCTCAGCAGACACTCTGCTGCACCTCTCACAAATTGTAGGTGACCGCAGACAGTGCTGCAGACAGGAGGCCGGCTTGTTTTGTTTTTATGACCACAATTGCGGAAAACAACTCGGGAAGTTTGACCCGCTAGAAGAGCGAGGTGCGCGAGAACGCTGGGAGCCTTTTTCCACCTGGATCCCCGCTCTTTTTTGCCCTCATGTCCCTCCGTTGTCGGACCAACTTGTCCCCACTTCCTCACCACCTCTGCCATATCTCGACCTACAGCGTATAGCGCAGACCACGTTCAAAATTGAGTATAAATCAAAAATGTCTGCGTCAAGCTGACCGCGACATACTGCTGCGGGAGTATAACCAGCCCTTAAGAGTTCCTGCCTCAAGCAGAGGAGTTAAACTATTCTGGGGTCCTGAGTGAGGGGAGGATGGAGCAGGAGATCAACACTGCACTGGTCTGTTCTAGTGACTAGAGAGCTGAGCAGGCAGTCTGCATTCCTACCCTCACCTCCGGTCCTGAAATCTTGATGATGACCAAAATGATGATCCTGGGGACAAGCGGCTGAAATGAGCTTTCATCACAGTTTGGCTGGACACTCCCTCAAAGACAAGGTGAGGATCTCGGTCATCCAGAGAGGCTCAGAGTGGAGCCGCTTCTCTTCAACATCAACAGGAGTCAGCTGAGGTGATATGGACATTCTCTTGGCTGGCCTTGGAGCGCCTCAGGGTTTCTGGAGGAGGTGTCTGGTAAGAGGGAACTCTGGGAGTCTTTTCTGAGACCGCCGGCCCCGAATACAGGTCCCGAATAAAGGGGAACATGATAACAATGTTATTGTACATAATGCATCAAGCATTGTGTACAATAACGGGAACATCAAGGTGGGAAACATCAAGGTGTGGGGCTTTTTATTTCATGGTATCAGTAAAGATATTTCTTTTCATTGAAGGATTATTGGAGACTTTGAAGATGAAAGCGGAATAAAGAAAATAAAGCCACTAGAAGGATTCAGTCCATCACGCAAAATAATCTAACTGAAGTAAGAACTGAAGATCAATCGACTAGGGCATAGGAATTTGTGGAGAACAATGGATCAAAACCCCATAAATGTTTTTTCTTCATCTGAACACATTGAAACATTCATTCACAACAAGATACTTAAGTTTTCCTGCTTTATAATAGCATTAATTACAGCTGATAAAGCAACAGAGGGAAAAACGGATCCACCACATTAATAACTCAAAAACCACCCAGTAAATCGTAGAACAGTGTGGAAGGATTTTTCCCTGAAAGCACTTAGCACAAATTTGACAAGCATGAAACCGGTTTCCCTTTATTTATAAAAGTGTAAAAATGCAGAACTGAAGATAAAATAAAATGATAGAAAGCATTGCTCAGTGACGGACTTTATGTAACTCTGGATTTAACTGGGATCATTTAAGTGCACGACTTAAAATGCACAGCAAGCCAAAACTAAACAGCATTTTCCGTCAAGCTGGCTCATTAAAAACTAAGTTTTTCTATAAAGTGTACAAACTCCATCCCCAGGAGTCAAAGCAGGAATGGCAATTCCAATCTCATTTTAGGAGAGAGGATTTCTTGTTCATGTGTAGTAAAGAGCTGCAGAAGCTACAAATTAATCTGCCTCCACTAAGGAGCAATAACGACCCAGTTTTATAACAATTGCTCATTTGTCACTGCTGGGTCGGCTTTTAACGCCATGCCTTTAATCTGGAAACTGTACTGTGGGCCAACTCTAGGTCGCAACCAAAGAACAGACAATGGGGGCTCGCTTTTTAACAATACAGCGACAGAGAAAAACACAAACAGTTTTTTGTTTAGATTTGAAAATGCACAGATAGAAATTGGTGAATATTAACAAATTATAAAAAGATGACCCGCAGCATATAAAGGTCTGACAGACTCTTTTATTCTTTTATACTCTTTTTATTCTGACCCCCTTCGTTGATGAGAGATCCACCAGCATTCCTGGATCCGTGGCATCTCATCCATCTCATCGCATCCAGAGCGAGGCTTGCATTCCTGATATGGTAAAATACCTCCATATTCACACAGACCAGGTCTGCAGTCTCAGCGCCTGCTGTTTGCTGACCTATAAGAGTTAATATCTCTGACCCATACAGAAGTCATCTCAGTCGACCAATACAGCAATAAAGCTGAACTACAACATTTTATAGCGCCACTGTTGAAGTTAGTCACTGTTTACTCTTTCTGCTTAGTAATAATTGGGCTACCTAATGTCAAAATAAACCTATCTACTTTAAATTAATTCTTAGTTCTTTATTTAAATACATTTTTATTCTTCTGTTTTTTTGTTCTTAAAATCTTTATCATACTCCAAGTCAGTTGGCTGACATTGAAACACAATGTCACTCCTGTTCAACTTTATTAAAGTCCTAAAGAAATAACAGGATTATCTTGGGGAAACAAGCGCAGGTCTCTTAAGTCTTCACCTTTAGCTTAATGCAGTCTTGTATAAAATCAAATGTCAGCCTCATCTGTGTCTCTAATCCAAAGAACAAGCCTTGTTCTTATTCTGAGCAACAATTTGTGGTAAATGTTGGTAAAAGATTAGGTGGACAGAGCAGCAGTGAGAGGAGACAAACAGCCTGGAGCGATTTAACAAGGTAAATGGACATCTGGGAGTCAGACAAGTGTTGAAGGTTGGAGGGTCATGTTGTCTATGATGCAGTATCTACTAATGGCAATATATTGCATTATAGTGTCTACTCAGCTAAAACAACACCCCATGTCTGTGTGCCAATTGGGACTGAGGAGGACCACCTCCTCCACCCCTTACAGCTGCCAAAACCGCAGCGATGGCATTTTTTTCCCAAAATGTGCAGAGCATCCATCATGCACCTCAGGGAGGCAGTGTGATGCTCCGCTGGGTCCCGCTATGAGCAGTTTAGTCTCTGTTTGTGTTCAGAGGGTGCATGTGTGCCTTCTCTGGCCTTTGTTTGTACATTCCCGTGTGTTAACACGGTGGCCGGCAGCTGTCCTTGACTCTATATTGACAGAGAGTGTGGGATCTGCACTGTATTTTTATCCATTAGCCTGAGTTAGACAGCAGGTGGATGCTAAAACAAGGTCAAATGGTGACGCCGGCCGCCATCTGCAGCCGTGTTGACCACATAAATGAAGTGTGAATCCCTGAGCTGAAGTTTATTAATTACTTTCAGACTCATTCCAGAACTAATTGAAAATAATCTACAATGGCTCACCTACATAAAACTAGAGATCGACAGATACAGGTTTTTTAATGAGGCCAATATCTATATCGAGCTGGGCTACACTACGGCTTTCCTCCCTTTAGTTACTGTACGTCTGCTATGTTATCTATTTTTGCTTTTTTATTTTATTTTCTCTCATTTCATGCGCTCTTTACTGTCTCTCTCATCTTAGTTTGTATCTCATTGTTCTTTCTCACCTCCCTTTCCGTCTCTGTGTCTGTTGTATATGATTTTACTTCCTAAGTAATTTTCAATAACGTTTAATATACAACTACCATTATGGCAACAGTCATAATGGTTTGCTTGCAAACACAAATCTGTTGGGCTATAATCTAGCTCTCAGACATCTATAATGGCAAAATGGCACACAAAAAATATAAATAAAAATAAAAATAAATAAAAGGTTGTGATTTACTAAAATATATCTTCCAGCTCTAAACGACTTACTTAGCTTTATTCAGGGCAAAATGGCTCTTTGGATATGAAAGTTTGCAAAGCCCTGTTCTAAACAATCCCCAGCATTTACTTTTTTCTTCCTCCGCTTATATGAAAATGATGATAAATGTCACACTTGTCAATTCATACAAAAACAAATCATTATTCATCAATTTATTAATTAAAATTTAAAAAAGTGAAGCTATGCAAAAAGGCTGGTAAAAATCCCTACAAATATTATTTTATTCATATGAAAAATTGAAGCAAATATACTTTTTCCATAAGAAAAGATTCACTTATTTAAAAGGAAATTCATTTTATTAAGTATTTTGGCTCTAATGTGTCATTTTTAGTCTTTGGTGACAAAAGCGGTGGGAATCCAAGCAAGCTTGTAAGAAGACAGAAAATAAGACCGATCAGGTGTGCTTTCTAAATATAGAATACTTTTTAAACTTCCCTTTATGTTTCATGACAGTTTAAAGCTAAATTAAATAGTCAGGAATAACTCCAAGCTAATTATTGCTCTTACTAATCACCGGGTGTCAACAGGTTAAGACGGCTGACAGAGCACGTGGATGTCCCCGTTGTCCTTCTGATTCCAGCGACTGCACGCTTACATGCCTCTGCCACCTGTTCAAAAACAAGGCGCTCTCCTTCTGTTTAAGACAGCGTCCACTCCAGCTTGATAGAAATCATGCCCCTTATAACAGCGATGTGGAGGTCACTGAACAACTGCTCCGCTACAGACAGAAGCTAGAAGCTGCTGCTCAAGCAGCCGGTGGACATGGCGACTGGTTGGAGCAAGGGAATCAGGGAGGCATGTGAATGAGCTTAGCGGTGCCCACTTGAGCTGCTTGCCAGGATAAAACCCTCAAGAACTATAATGAACTCAGTTTGCAGTGGGATGCAAATGAGATGAATGCTGCAGAACAGAGGAGGCCAGGAAAGGGGTGAATGTTTGGAAGACATTACTTAAAAATAATGGCTGGGTGGTTTTTTTTTTTTTTTTTTGAAGGCTAACAAACCTGTGTTGGCAGGAAGCATAACTAACAGACCAAAGGTTAAGAGCGCTTCCTAATCTATGTGGTTTGATCTGTGCTGCAACCAATATATAATCAGGTGGTGATGGAAATGGATAAATGGGATTTTAAAGTGCAGAAAATCAAAGACTGAAAAGGTTACCTACTGAACTCCTTAAATATACAGCACGAAGTACTGATTTTTACAGTGAAGTGAAAGATAAAGCATCCATGTCTCTCAATAATTTTAATAAATGTTTTGAACTATTGCATGTATGTATTTAAACTATTTGATTGTGTTACATTTACCCTTTAGAACGCAACTACATTTTAAAGAGTTCCCCTGTTTATAATTCAATTGAAATTCTTTGGCCGATTTCAATTTTCCCTGCTTTCCCACCCAAGTTTTAAAGTAGTAGGGGTCCATACTGTTATTACAGAGTTGGAGGGGCAAAGAAAACAGTTTGTAGCCCTTAAAAAGAGAGTTTCTACAGAAGCAAACTTACAACCAAAGCAGCAGCAGCTGGAGTTCTCTAAGAAAACAAACATGTTCTTATTTAACATATTTTAATCAGAAAACTACCAAAGAATGTACTGAAATGTTCTTATATCCCATCATCGGTTACATTAAATTTTTTTTAATATCTATCAATAATAATAATAATTTTGCCAGTTGAAAAAAATAAGTAATAATTATAGGCCCATATTGTCTATCAAACAAGCATAAAAACAATCAATAGATGAGATTCAGCTTCAATCCAGCTGCTCTCTGTAGGCCTACGGTTCATCCTGAAGAGAAAGGAACACAGCAGAAAGGTCAGAGGTGAAGTTAGTCACACAGCTCAGTTCAATTCACTGAAAACAAAAGAGACTGATGGAAGATTGTGCTTTTACTGTGACAAGTTATAAAAAAAAGTGATGAGTACTTTTACAAGAAACCGTGTCGTAAGGTTCTAGAACAATATGCAGCTTTGAGTCTAGATCTGGCTCTGCCAGGCTACAATCTTGAGCTACAAGTCCAAGCTGCTTGTGTTTAGAGTATATAGATCCAGAACATGTAGAGCATGAGAATATTCTATTGATAAACAGACAGATCGTTTTTAATAAAAACAGAACAGTACGAGAGCTTCAATATTGATTACATATTCAAAAGCCGTAGCAGAAGCTGTGAGGACAAAATGTTGCACTCCTGTCCTTGAGGGTAACAAGATGAGTTGTACAAAATAAGGACAAACTTTACTGCCTCCATCTGGGAGGGTGATACCATTATCCCTGCAGTACGAGCCACCCTGGCTCAGGGATCTACAGCTATCCATTTAACACTGCTGACTCAGACAGGGCTGATAAATGACTGCCAGTTTGTGTTAAAAAACCTACAAGGCCGTGCAACATCCATTTCTTAAGAGAAATGCACAAACCACCCATAAACACCTCTATTTTAATGCCTCATGGAACAAGATGAGAAATCTCAGCTGGTGTCCTGCTGGTTCTTGTAGAGGCTCACTGGAGTCACTAATGCAGACATGTAACTCTGAACACATCCTGGAAGCTCCCTGCCAGTGTACTGAGCACAGCTTCTTTCAGTCAGCCACTGTGCAGAACCAACTGTAAGCACCACAACAAGCCAATCGGTGTCCACCATGTAGAAAATGGGTGCACAGAACAGTACTGGCAGCAACAGCTGACTGTAATCATCATATTATCAAGAGGCTGTAAGGCTGAGATAATTATTATTATATAAACTTAATATTTTTCAGCAATCATAAGAGCTTTAGATCACAGTGTGTGAGAGCTGCAGGCTGCAGCGGCCATGTTTGTCTTTGCATACGGCGTTTTGTCAGTAATGTTCAGGGCCGGTTGTTGGATAGCTCTGTGAGACCAGTTTCAAAACAAACATGGAGACAAAGCATTGCATTCACCATCAAATAGACTTCTGATAAATATTTTTTCAGGACCTCAGAAATGTTTCGTTTTATTGTTGAATATCAGGACCTGAGGCAAAAAGGAGCTGCTTTAGTTATCAAGGCGCTTATAATAATCAATAAAACATCATTGCAACTAATTGTCTCTTTGTAATTAGGGTGAATTATGTCAATTATAATCTTGTCTTATTTTAGTATCTCTAACCACAACAACAGTTAAGTGAGGATTGAAGTCTGGGTCTGCAGCAATGCTGGACACAAAGGGATCCTCTTTGCTCCGTCCCTGAACCTCAACCTAGCGGCTCCTATTCCCGGGAAAAGAGCCAAATATCCGGCCAAATGAAACTCGCCCCATCTTGTTCAGACAAAGCCCTCAAAGAGGTGCGCCGCCATAATCGCTAAGTTACGCAACGTCATATAGAAAGATCAATTCATGAAGGCTCAAAGGAAACACCAGAAGAAAGGGTGGGATGGAGATGTGCTTTAATCTGCCCCCTCGCTCGGTGGCCAAAATGATCCCAAAACGCTTCACCTCCCTCCCTCCGCTGCTGTCCAATTAACTTGACACAAAAAGAAACCAAAGCCTGGAGTTGCTAATGAAATCCCAAAGAGTTACACAAAAGGAGAAAAGCACACAGGTTCCTCACTGCTTCGGTTCAATTCTTTCTGGTTGAAGCATCAATTAGTTTTGTTTCCTAAAGTGCAGAGGCATTAATCCCCAGACTCCCACTGGGGAATCTGACATATTTATTGAATCCGATAATCAATCTTTTAACATCTCTGCTGCTTTGTCCTGCTGTATGAAATAATTGCAGAATTACAATGCCACTCCAGCAGCTGGTTGCTAAGGAACAGCTGGAGAAAGCTTTCTGTCCTGCTTGGAGAGTTTTTATTTCAAACCCAGAAGGCCACAAACACTCCCCGCTCCCTGGAGGGACTCTGGAGCTTGTTTGTGAGTGGCTCTGGTTTTGTTCACACAGAAATATGACTATTTTAGATCATGGAGGGGGGAAAAACGCACACCCAACTTTGTAAACACACTGGTGAAAGACTTAAAGAGAACACAATGACACATTTTACACAAATAAAGCTGTTGACTGTTAAAAATATGTGATTCTGAGATAGGATTGAATAAGAAACATGATTGTGTTTGGAAAATACTTAAATAGAAGCAAAAAATTGACTTTGAAATCAAATGTTAACAATTAGAATACTGTATTTTGGAGTAATAACTTGATTTATAGATTATAGATGCAACCTTGTCTGTGTTTTAAAGTTTTCTGAAGGCGAAAGTGGTTGCAAGATGAACAGAACAGAAAAGAGGATGTTCCCTCTGCACCGGGAGAAAGCCAGTAGTTCTGTGTCTTTGTTAGGAAGTTAATAAAACAGTCTATGCTCTCAATATTCATTATTACGGTAGAGAGAAGTCGGCCTCTTTCAGCTATGACACCAGGATGTTTTACTTTCATTCACAAGGTTGGCTTTTTCACCTTCCACTGCATCAATGAGTTTTTTTGTTGCCTGAAGAGAAATCTTTTCAGCTGAGTTAATGTGTATCTGAAGAAGTACCAGCTAAGGTCACCATGGGGTCATAGACATTGTGGTGCTAACAGAAGCTCTTTAAAACACAGAGCCTTCCACCATCCCAACCATAAATCGTAATTAACTAGTCAAGTAGAGCATGATTGTCAAGCAGAAGAGTATTTGTGGTAGGTTTTTTTTTTTATATAAATAAAAATCTGATGTGTGTTCATTGTTTTCATCACCACCATGAAGCCTGGGTCACGGCTGTGCCACTTCCCAATCTGTGAGGGCTGTATCACATTTTTTATTTCTGTATCAGTGTATCCCACTAAAACAACATTCACCATTTGACAGGGTCAAATTATGAAAAAAAAAAAATAAATAAATTAAATAACAGTAAATTAAATAACAGGTGCTTTTTCTGAATGTGACGAAAGCAGAGCTGCATCGGTTGTCTATCAAAATAAAACACTGCACTCCACATCATGACCGCCGATGCTCTTTAAATAGAACTGATCGAGGATTTTAATGTGTACAAAATAAAAGGGGAACATGTAAAGAAATAAAGATATGACAGACAGTGGAACAGTTTATATCCTGGAGATGCCATTGGATGTTGATTTCTCAGAAAGCTTTTTGGAAAGTTTACCAAAGTCAGTTTTTCCTTTCATAAAGAGCAGAGCATGATAAGCTGCACGTGTCCCGCATTGTCCCTCATAAGCATCCTTGATGTTCCATTTGTTTTTGTTTTACTTACTAAAGGATCTGTATTTCACCTTTATCTGTTTTCTGTTGTCCTAAGCTCCAACAATGAGTAAAGTACACAGTTTATTGAAATGTTTCATTGATTGTGTTTGTCCCAGTCTGCACTGCTTGCTCTTAACCAACTGTGTGTTTCCAGATGGGCAACCCTGGCGATTCGGAGATTTGACTTTGTGGCGATTACCTTGCGATTCGGAGATTTGACTTTGTATTTTCTCCAAAGTGGATGCGTTTCACTTTGCAACCGTGTCTCTCTTCCTGATTACTCATGGCATTGCTGCCTAATAGCTGTGTAAGTCCGACCAAAATAGATCAGGGGTTTACATCAGTCAGTGCTACGCAAGCAAACTTGCAGAGAACCGTTTGCGGTCTGACCAGCACTACGCATTTTCTGTGAGATCTCATACCCCACATCATACAATCGATTTTCCCTTCAATCAGACACTGAATCCTGTCAAATGTGTCCAGGCCAAAGTGTTACATCTCAATGGTTCTCCTGTAGCACAGGTTCTACCTTTAGGATCCCTGTACTTCTTAAAGGTGAAAGTCTGACCCAACCTCAAAACTTTTGCAGCATCAAAAAGGCTTTTTCAAGGTTCTTCCTGAACGTAGCTCTATACATCCATTCATTAGCTTCCAATCCAACTCCTCTGCAGCTAAAGAAAGCATCCCCACCACAAGATGCTGCCACCACCGTGTTTCACTGTAAGGATAATGTGTTGATGTTTGTTTCCCGTCACACATCGGATTAGGTGTGGAGGTCTATGTTCAATATGTCCTTTACCGAGTAGATCACCTTCTTCCAAATGTTTGACAAATTATAATCAGGTTCTCATGGTTTCCCATAGATTATGACTATCTACAATGTCAGATATCTGGGTGCTTTATTTTGCTCTCTCTCAGTTTTGGTTGAAATGTCTTAGGGGATTTGAAGTTGAGCAATATTTGTTCCAGTATCGGATCACAGATTGAACAGTGACCCTGAGATTGTTTTATTGCTTTATAGCCTAAGACTGCTTTTAAACCTTTACATAACCCTCCCCTTTGCATGGCTACTCCGTCACTTGGTCTTCATGAGGCAGTTTGTTTACCAATGTTTCTCTGAGTCTAAAATTAGGTTACAAACAATTAGTCTGTATTTGGCATTTAGATTACTTGTGATGGGTAATTGGTTGTTCATGATTTTATAGAGGGTGTATCAGATTCAAGCAATATGAATATGTAGATAACTTTTCAGATTTGAATTTGTAAAAGAAAATCTGTTTACTTCCTTCTTCAAAGTTATGCCCTACCTTTGAAAAGTAAAGTCCAAATAAAATACTTTGACATTTGTTGCAAGGTCTGAAGTGAAATCAAAAAGATTATGGACACTTCTAAAAAGCATTGTATGAGACTAGCAATCTTTCCTTTGTGGTGTCCATGTGTAATAGCTAAATGTAAACTACAATAAAGGGCTAAGCTCTTGAAACCTTACTCATTTTCAGTGTTTCGCAACTCCGAAAACAGAGCGTAGCCTTATTGTTTACCCTGCAGTATGTACTGTAGCACTGAGTTACACCAAGCTGATTAGGGCTTGAATGGAAGTTTCCTGTTTACAAAGGCCTCATGATCCCACCCAAAGCCTTTCACTTCACCTAGACTAAAATAGGCCTCCGCTCCAGACGGATGGGGACTTCAGGCTATATCCTGAGGATGTTTCACTAACGAACCCTGGTGAGCCCTTGTGGGTTTTGTCCACCTCAGCCATTGCTTTTCCCTTTACTTAGTTTCACTGGGAGATCTCCTTTGAACTGACTTAGCATTGAAAATATATAGCTTGGTTTGTGCACAAATTTGTTGCGCTGGTATCAATGGAACTGCTTTAATTTTTTTGCTGCAGTGTAAAATCACAAGTATTGATAATTGCTCCTTAATAATACGAACTGCATTCTCTGATTTGAAGATAAATTAGCTGGAAACCTTCCCTGCATTTGTTGTTCATAATGTTCTTTAAGACAAGAACAAAATTGCTTGAGTTGTGTTCTACAGCTAGAAATACTATCGATTAAGGATTTAATTGATGCTTTTTATTAGAATGAATGCTTTCTGGAGCAACAGGGTCAAAGCATTTAGTAGAAAAAGATCTGCATGCACACCAAGTATAGGAAATCAGGCTTTAACTGTATTTCATATTCAAACTCGTTGGTCATAACAGTTTGAACAGGTCTGAATTTCTGTCAAGTAAAAAATATGAATGGTTTTTGTTGTTTCCACCGAGAGAAAGAAGAAAAATGCATGTCAATACGTTTTAATATATTTTAACCAATTTTAATTAAATCATATTAATGGATAGTTTTGGTCTTTTTCCATCTACATTTTTATGGTTAAAAAAAAAGAGTGTTTGATGTGTTTTGTTCAGTCCTTGAGTTAATGACGGAGACAGATTTCTACGCTTTACTCAGTCTGCATCATGTTTTTTGAAGAGTTTTTAAAAAAAGAACTCAGCCTGTTTCTACCACTCTGGTAGAGTAACTACCAACTCAAGTTTGCAACACTGCTAAATATCTCCTAGTGTGTGAACTCTGTGGGAATGGTTGGATAAATGTTCACACATATGACTGGAAAATAGCTTTAATGATTCACTCCATCTACCATTTTCAAATCAGAGGGGTGGTGGTGTGTGTGATATAGCAGTGGACAAGCAGCTCTAATTGAGCCCTTTTTCTAAACAGCGCAAAACGCTTTAATAAGCACTTAAAACTGTTAAATTTAGCTGACATCTAATCTATATCCTTGGTAACATTAGAAAATTAAATAGTTAAATGTTATTTTTTTCTACTATATGATCTATATGTTGTACTATTTTAGCAGCAGTAGGCATAATTGTGCTTTTTCTATTACAAAGAAAAACAATCTGTAGTTTCACTGTGGGGATATTATAGATGTTTTTATTGTGTAACCACTTTATCATAGTAAGAATCTCTCACCCGATTAACTACAAAAATAAAGCAGATTATCAAACTAAAAACAGAATAGCGATTTAAATAGAGCAATCTATTCACAAGTTCCCCTATCAGCCTTTTTTTCCGTCATGTCCTCTAGTTTCTGAGTCACAGTCCTGTTGAGTACTACAACCATTCCTTTGCACCTCATCATCTGATTAGCAATACCTGTGATGCAACTGTGTAAACTCCCCACCTCCTGCAGGATGTTTTTTCCTTTCTCCTCTTTTTTTAGCCCACACACTTGTAGAAACATGACTTTGCGATTCTGATTTGAGCTGATAGTGTACTATTGTACCTCTCAGTCTATTTTCTGTTCTCTAAACAGCATGGTTCTTTCAGGGTTATGCTGGCTGGTCTTTTCCATTGCAGTTCTGTTAATCAAATTACTCAATCGCAAACAAACGAATTCCAGTTTAAGAAGGTTGTATAAGCATCAGCTCTGCAGAAGGCTAAAGCTGAATTATGTAACCCTATTTCTGACAATAGGTCTGTCCTGCATCAAGGCAGCCTGATACACAAAGACATCTCTATTAAGCATGGCAAGATGATGTAAAGCCTTACAGGAAAATGTCTGCATTCACTGAGGTCAACCAAGGCAAGGATCAGTCAACCAGGAGAAGGCCCGAGGCACTGAGGAGATAATATTGTCTCATACACTTTGCTAACATTGCATCACTGAGAGAAAAACTACAGCTGGAATGGTACAAGAAGTGCATACCACACTGTCACCAGGATGAAATCAATGTTTTCTCGGCTGCTAATGTTGCATCTTTCCAGTAAGTGAAGGATCCAGAACTGATTCTTAAGGTTTTGAGCACAGACAGACTTCATGGGTCAAGGCTCGCAAAGATTTCTACATAACTTGATTCACAACCGTTTGGAAGATAAGTGACGTCGCCATTGGTATAATTATAGCCTTTCTTCCCCATAGCAGGAAGTGGCAAGAAGCTGTCAAAAATTCCAACATGAATCAGATTAGGTTGAGGTCCTGGAAGTGAATGGACATTTTCCCTAGTGGGTAACAGAGTGTTGTGGAGTGGGAAACGTGACCAGCCATAGGTCATACCAACCCTCCGGGACCAATTATAAAGATAAGATTTCAAGGAGACAGATACGGTACACAGATTTGCTCCACTGCGTACAGGAAGTGGAGCAACACCGATCACTGATTTATAAATGAGGAAAGTGAACATCTAGCACTCCATCTCTTCCTGCAGGCCAAACTCAACAGCTGCTGGTGCAGCTTTCCCTTCTCAGAGCAGAATCTATCAGCACAGACAGCTGTTGCTGCTGCTGCTGCTGGTAAAAGAAATGAACCAGCTCACAGGGTTCTCATGACTAGTAAAAACCTGTCTATGACCAACGCTGTTCCCCATTAAGCAGAGAATGAATTAGGTCCAACAGGCAAACTGTGCTTGTAGACATTTATCGTTAAAATCTCATGGACTGTTGCAAAGGAAAAAGTTGTTGCAAATCTTTGTTATATTCTCTCTTTCATTCTGTCATTTTCCCAAGCTATCATCTCTCAAACATCCTTTTGTTTCTCTACACGTGCTTTTGTTTACACTGTGTGGACATCAGCTGATAAGGGAGATTTTACAGCTTCAATCGGTCGTAGACTTTCTTGTGTAGCAGTGTGTCAGCAGATTACGGAAAAATAACCATTAGCCATTCGGTAAAGCCTGTTTACCTTCTTCAAAACATCATATTGTTGGTGAAAATATGGGATTAACCTGTAATTCTCCATCCATACATTCCATTTCTCCAATTATGAGCTAGAATTTAGTGAAATATTCTTTCCTTTACTTTAAATGAAAAAATATGCTTAAAGAGCCTCCTCATTAGCCCTATTCTTACAGATGAATTATTTGTTCTATTATTAATAAAAGTAGCAATTTACGTCAAAAATTTTCCTTTAAAGACTTCTCAATCAAAAAGCTTTTGAGCAGTAATTTGTATTGTTGGAAAGGCTGAAGCTACACATTTGAAGTTTGCTACTTTTTCTAGATTAATCAAAGCAGCAATTTAAGTTTTCAAGATGTAAACATATAGTTGACTTATGATTGTCAATTAATGGTTTATCAGATTAAATTGTGTTCCATCCAATCAATCAAATGTTTTAGCGCTGTAGTCTTACCGCAATCCAAAAGGGAGCATCACTCTACCTACGTAATTGGAGCCTCAATGGTATTTTAAAGAGCTGCTGCCAAAGAGGAGCTATGCTGGAGAAGAAACGTGAATCTTTTTAGAGTTCAGAGTTTAGATTTTTTAATTGTGAAAAAGATGCAGAATACACTTTATTCTGTTTGTAAATATAAATACTCAATAAACGCCCGAAGTTATCACCTAAATAGCACCCTTTTAATCGAGCTGCACGACAGAGCAGCGTAACTTCTCTGTTGTGTTTGGAAAGCGAGGAAATGATGATGGAAACACTTGTAACATGTTGGAAAAAGACATGCTAACAATTAGCACTGTATATGGAGAAGGCTTTTGTGATTTAATGTACTTCATGGAGTCAAGTTTGAACATTCCACAGATCAACCAGAACAACCTGTTCAAAAGCCCTAGAAAAAGGACAAAGTATCTCCCACCAGAGTTGGATTAAACTAAAAACAGAGCTATATCACAGTTACCATCCACTGCACTGTAATGAAGGGGCAAATAGTCTGACAGCATTTTAGAACAACATTGCAATACTTATACTTAGTGATCATTTGAAACATCTGTACAATAAAAAAATAATAAGTGTTTTGCATATTTTACTTCTCGCTTTCATTCATTAATCTTATGCCTTCTTGTTTTGTTATGTCTTATAAATACGTTTAACAATGTGTATGAAAACTTGTTTATTCAGTCAGTATTTAATACAGCTGTGACAATCAATAGTTAAAATATAACAATGTACTTATTTCAGTATATTGTAAAACAATATTTAGCCCTGAATGTTATGGAAAGACCCTCTGGATACATGAGAAGACTCAATTCTTTTATGAAGATTGCCAATTATTAGTCCAGCCTGAATATCAATCAACTTAAAATTATTCCATTAATCAATGTCTTGCATTTCTAGTAAGTTGTTTGATTAGTGTTTGATTTATTTGAGCTATAGTAAATTATTTTTAGAACAATATTTTGCTCTTGGTGAGTCTGAGGGTTCACTAAATTGGGTGTGTGACCCAAAAGCTTTACAGCAGTGTGAGTTCTCTTTGAACGCATTAGCTAGCCTTACGTGCATTTATTATTCCCCTATATATATTGTCCATCATGACTAAAAGGGAAGTTTTCTGTTGCACTATAGATATAACATGTTGTTCTATGTTCTCTGTTAGATCAGTGTTGATCTATGTCACACTTTATTTTGTCCTTCTTAAAATAAAAAAAACAAAACAAGCCTGCTTAAAACTCAGCTCTCTACAGTTGTCAGGGCTGCTCCAGGGGTAGTTAAGGCTTGGTAAAATAAGCTTAAAAACTTGCTGCTTTGTTTTGTGTTGTGTTTCAACCTTTCACACACAGAAAGCTGTGCTCTGTTTAGAGAAAACCTGCAGCTCAGCAGAGAGACGCAGACAGAGGGAGCTGTAGCAGTGCAGAAATTCATCCG
This sequence comes from Cyprinodon variegatus, assembly GCF_000732505.1. NCBI lineage: Eukaryota > Metazoa > Chordata > Actinopteri > Cyprinodontiformes > Cyprinodontidae > Cyprinodon > Cyprinodon variegatus. The sequence goes on from NW_015150802.1 coordinate 44,500, forward strand.
TCATACCCTCACTCCTAATTTGATTACATTTAATCTGTGCCAAGCACTTGGATTGTTATTAAAAACCCAGAAGGGATGCACCATATTGTTACTTTTGTTTGTTCTTTAAAAAGCTTTTAATCAAGAAACCTGTTAATAAAACTCCCTTTAAATCTTCAGTAAAATAAAAAAGGAAAGAGATTTCATAGTACATATACTGCTATCTAACAAAAATAACTGCAGTTTGTAATTTTCTACTCAAACACCCTCATCAAAAACACCGCCCTGATTTTGACCCATTCATGCCAAAACAAATACTATTATTGCCATTGTTCCCGGCAGTTTAAACAAGTATTAGCTGCATGTGGAACCTGCGTAAAGGGATTTGAGAGATCTATAATCAGACAAATTAATCAGCTCTCCATCTGATCCATGTCACGTCTGAGCAGTCCACCGCGAAGCAGGATTACACAGTGGATTACACAGCAAAGTGAGTCGGTTCTGTCTGAGACCAAAACTAAACAGCAAACGCTCTTTACGAAAGCGCTGCTGATCAAGGAACAGCTCAGGAAGAGTATTTAGAGTTCTGCTTTGGATTCAGTGGATTAAATACTAGATAGTAAATACTAATGCAGCATAAAAAAATAATAATTGAGTTAGTATTTTTTTTTTTTTAAGTTAAGGCCAAGTCTTCTAGTTGTTGATTTAACCTATAAATCCAGTAGTTCATATATATAAAAAAAATAAATATTCACATTAATATAAATGTGCAAAAATATCCCAATGTTTAAATCACATGAGAAGGGTTATACAAAGACTTTGGTCCCTCATTGGCATGGGGCCGTATCCTTCTGGTGAGAATGCCAGAGGAATTCGTAGAAACTCCAGATATGTTTGGCTTTATGTGAAAAAAACCCAAAGGAATGTTAGCATGGGAACCTAAAACATGACTCTCTCTGCAGAGTGTGTGATTCAGCCTGTTCAAATGTGCACAGTGACCCTGAAGTTACAGCCGAAGCTTATCTGGCAGATTAAAAAAAAAACGCGGGAACGAGGCGACCACTGGAGGATCATGGAGGAATCGTGTCGAGCTTCAGAAAACGAATACAAGCTGTGAGCTGAGACAGAAAAGTGCAGCCCCGCTGATCAAAGCTGTGGCATGAAACGCATAACCCAGAGAGAAGCCCTCATTACACGCAAACTGCGGAGCAGAAAGAAAGCAGCAACAGCAGAGGCGGCGGTGCAGAGGGCAGACAGCATGGGGAAACTGGATTCTGGCTTACATTAGCTTTCTCCAGCCCGCTATTGTTCAATAAGAAACATGATGGAGCTGAAGGAAATCAGACTCTTCTGCAGCATAAACACTTCTCTCCACATGCACCTCCTGAGGAAGGATCTGCCTTAAACATGTTTTATCTGACTTTAAACTGAGTAGAGCAAAAAAAAAAAAAGCCAGGAAATGTAAACACAACTATATAATAAAAAGACTGGAAAAATAAACGTAAGGGAGTAATATTTAGTGAAACAGGAATGTTATTGACTGAAGACTGCATCAGTGTAGAAATCCTTTGTTATATGAAGGGATTCTAATGTTAAAAACCAAAACAATATCCAAATGAGCAAACATTTTATCACGACACTGCTCCTCAGTGCAACACATCGCAGTCCTGATCACATCTGTGAGGCTCTGCTTTCAACCAACCATCAGAAAGCACCTTCTCTCTTATTTACTTCAGATGGAGAGAAATCCAGAGCCTCACAACCTAAAGCAGAAAATAGAACGACGCACCAAGAAACGATCTGGAGTTCTGGAACATCCGATTCTAGGATCAACCAGCTCCCATCAGCAAAAGGCAGGTCTGATTCTAAATATCTTACTTTTCTTATCGATCATATCCAACCCCTCTTCATACAGGTTACAGTGAGAATAACACCCTTTAGAGGGGAGGTTGTAATTGAGTGAAGAACAATGATCATCAAAGAGTTGCGTGAAAACAGCGAGAACGACAGAAGTTAAAGAAATTTTGAAAAAAACATTATTTGCTCGCTTAGAAAAATAAAGGAAGTTAAACATATAAAACCCACATGTGGCCAATGCTGTAGGATATGCATTACAAAATATTATTGGTGTTAACTGGTTGGCCAATCACAACGCAGAGATGTGTTTTTGAATTTGGATGCAAAGCGGGCGGGGTTTTGAAAGCGTGGCGCCGGAGAAAGCACAACAAGGAAGATGGCAGCAACTATTGAACACTTCTCGTTTGACTCAGCTTTGGATTCAGTTTTGGAAGGATTAGACTTGGGGTTTTCGTTGAAACGTGAGCAGGAAGAGGCTCTGCGCTCATTCATTTTTAAAAAAAGGACGTATTCGCAGTTTTACCGACAGACTGTATGTTTACACTCCCCCACCTGCTTTCTGTCGAGCTTACTATGTCACAGTCAGTTGCGCTCATTGGTCAGAGCATTAGCCAATAGGCACAGACATGGTTTGAAAGACAACGGGTTGTTCTCATCAACAATCTTCCGATGTCTTATTCATCAGGGGCCAGAGTAAATTACACATTTAATCTCTTATTTAGTCTGCTTTACCAGGCTACTCAATTTACAGTAAAACTAATAAACTGAGTTGTACAAGGCTGGCATTTATTTAGAATGGGGGAAAAAAATTGTATATTGAAATATTTTGAGGTTTTCAATAAAGGAAGGAGGGTAAAATGTGCCTTTAAAAAGAAGTAAATGATATATTGTGATAAAATTTTAGGATTTATTTTATTTGTACTTAACTGTGTCCCATAACCTTAATTACCTGATTTTTATTGCATCATCAGTGAAGCAGCCATGAGACCTGTCATCGACTTAATGGTCGTTTTAAGATAGTTAAACATTTTTCTTTACACATTTCAATGACAGGCATTCTTATATAACTTAAAATATTTTTTTATGGAAAACTGGTTTAAAAGCCAGAGTCGGTTAGGCAGCATTTTCCAAACTCAGTTAACCTAAATAACCCAGAAAACCTCTGATCTGTTCAGTGGTAGCTTTAAAACAATTCATATAATCAGGATCGTCAACTGCTAAATATTAAATATCGATAAAGAAAATCACACATTTTCAGAGTAAACAAAACCAAAAACATTAGATCATTTCTGCACAAGATTTGTAAGATAGCCTATATACAAATCTATACAAATAAATATATACTATATATTGTATGTTTTATGTTGTATATGTATTCTAATATGTATGTATATTTTGTGGACATTAAACACCAAGTAAAATTACTTTTAAGTGCAAACCTAGCTGGCAATGAACTTGATTCTGATTCTGAAGAGCCGTTTAGGTGAAACTGCAGTGTGTTTAACTTAGATCTCAGAGGTCTATTTGCAGTGCAGCTTTAACTGATCTACATTTTCCTAATTCAATCTAGGAGCCCAGCTTACCTCCAGCTCCGCATAAACATTCCTTTGTGTTTCAGAAAAGGAAAACATTTATGGATTGGATGATTCTTGCTTTTAGGTCAACTGGGACAGACTATTATCTGACTGAAAAGAGAATAATTGTCATCTTAAAATAACCGTTTGATTCAAGATCAAACTCATTCATTATATGCTCCCTGAAGAGTCAATCCACTGAGCAGCATCCAGTTCCTCTGTAATTTTAATATAAATATTGATTCAAACCAGCTCTCCTCGTCCTCTGTTTGGGCATCCCTGATGACTAATGCTGTTTGTTTTTTGCCTTCCTGAAACCCCCCCCATATTTAGGCCTGGAGGAGTACGTCACTGAGGCTCCGCTGTGTGTAACTACTTTAGTCGGCACGCAGTCTCAACTTTCCATTCTAAAATAAAATGTGACATCAGTTCACCTCTGCAGATGCCAAGGCAAGTGGCAGCTAAATATACAGGTTGGGTCGGACTTTTGGAGAATTAAAATCCCTTTGTGTGCCAGGAAAAATGGATTCCCTTGTTTTTCTTCCTTTTTTTAAAGAGCCCAGCCCAAGACACTCAGTCTGGAAGGTTTTCAAACAGATGTTCAGATGGTTATGACGAAAATAGGAAGCAACTCAGAAGGTTAATAAATAAATAAAAGAAACACTCCTTTGGAGCGAAAGGGGTGAAGACAGTCTTCCTGTGAAGGTTCGCAAGACATCCTGGCGCTTTTCCTCTTCCTGACTGTATGGAGCAGGATGCCGAGTCTGTCATCAATCATTTCAGAACCTGTGAGAACTCTTCCTTCATGTAAGGAAGGATCTTCAGCTGGTTTTGGTCAGTAAGGGCTGATACAGATCAACATCAGCTCATCTGAGAATTAGGGACATGTTTTTGCTGAACAACAAAAAAGTTTTAAGAATAAACTTGGTAAAGTCTGAATTTGACTCCCAAATGCCTTCTCTCCATTTTTTTGTCAGCTAGAATATATGGAAACAATGTAAAGTAGGTTGCTTGTCCCTCCAGCTATGTGGCAGGGAACCAGGGTCACCGCAGCGGAGGTCGCTTTGTTGCTTGTGGCCTTTAGCTTCACCACCTGGCTGAAGAAGAGCAGAGAAGTCCAGCTATGTGCTCGCTGAAAATAAACTGCTGCAGCAAACATGCACTGTCTGCCCCTGCTGAGGCAATGTTTGCTGCCTTTTCCCCCTTGGACACTATAATACTCAAATACTTTTTTTTTTATCATATAATTTGCACATACTTCTGATAACGCTATTTACAATGATCCATACAATAAACCCAGCTATTAGCCTTTGGACACATTGTGGGTCAAGCAGTCAGTCAGAAAGCGTATTTTCTCAATCAATTTTAAAGGCCTTTAAAGTCGTAGGGAAGCTGCTTTACCGACGGTTGCATTTCCGAATTTTCCAGAGTGGTCACTTTACAAGAGTGAATAAAGTGAATGTGATTGGTCTTTTATCAAGGGGGCGGGATTGTTGTGGCAGAAGGTTTGCTGGCCTTTTGGTTGTTGGCGGATTCTCGGAAGCATCTTGCTAACCAGTTAGCAACTTGGTGCTAGTAGGTTCCCAATGGGAAATTCCATTGGGACGAAGAAGCACTAAATTGGTGAAGAGGAGGAGAGTTTTGTGTCGGAGGTCTTGGATGAGTCTCCTCCATCGTACATTTTATATTTAGAGGAGGAAAGTGGGGACAAAGTTGTCGTGGAAGAGGACGCCAGGGCGGCAGAAGCTTGGTTTGGTGTAAAAGGCTTATAGCCGTACATGTTTGAGCCCTTGCCTTGCAATGCTGCCAGTTCTGTTAGCTCTACGCCTGATGATTCTTATTTCAACCGTTGCGTATATTAGCTGCGACATACGAATCAAGATGCTATGACCAAAAAAATTTGATTGACAGATGTCTGTTAATATACGTTTGGCCAAATTTAGGCCGTTTTGTTTTTTTTTTTTGTTTTTTTTTTTACTTATGGGACAATATGGTCTGATAAAGAATACATTTATATACATGTTTAAGCCAGAATGATTTGACATTTAAATATGACTTCCCTACGAATTTAAAAACTTTTCAACAGATTGGGCATGACTTTACCAAGAATGGTAAATTAATCAGCCCCATCTTGAGACTGAGCAATCAGAACTCAATAATCCAAACACACCAAATTAAGGGGAATCAGGTTACGGTGGAGTGAAGATTACTGCAGGTATAATCACTTCAAAATGAAGCCAGGGGAAGGACAGAGGTATAAGATGTTGTGTAAAAAGAAGCTCTTGTTTCTATGCTCTCATTCAAACTGCAGGGAGAGGAGGGAGAGATTTGCCAGAGGATAACAGGCATTCTGATCAAAGTCCAGCAGGTGTGTTCTGAGTGGACCTTTGTGGATAATAACCTCTGTCTGCCAATGAGCAAACCAGTGACGTCTGGGTCAGGAGAGGTAGAGCCTCAGCTGTCATCATGACGACTAAACTCTAGTTTAATCCATCTTTTTACTTGACTGTTCAATAAAAGTCCTTTCTGTATGAATTCAGGATATTCTTTAAAATTCGATCAATCAATTTATGTATTTAAAACTCATTCAAATACAGTCTGACAAATAGAAGGTTACTTCTCAGATGTGAAGGATTTTTCTAGGCAGTTTTTTTAGTCATAAAAGGCGGTTTTAGGGAGAGAAAGATCAAATGCAGAGCTTAAAGATCTACACCTGCTCTTTTCAACCTTAGTTATGCATGTGAACTTCACTGATACGGAGGTGAGGACCTAAAGCTTTAAAAGACTTGATTAATGAGACTTTATAAAGATACGATCATACAGGATTTCAAGTTTTAACTGAAAAAAAAAAACTAGCAATCCAAAAAACAATAATAATCATCATAATAAAATGTAACCATTTATAAAAAAAAATCTTGGTTCTCTTATTATGTTGACAGATATTGTGACAATTGTAGCAAAGTAAAAATGTGTTTTTATTTTGTGCCTCTTACTCTGGAGGACTTTGCAGAACACGTCACTGGAGCATGCTTAATTTGGAAACATTGGAAACCGTTTGGAAAGGTACAGATCTTTGTTCTCTAAAGCAGGGGGTTGATGTATGTCTTTGATAGCTCATATCCTGCAGCTTTTTGCTGCATCCATTAGCCAACACACCTGGATCAAATGACTGGTTTGTTACCAGCCTGTGAAGAGCTGGAGGACTGAATGCCAATGAGGGGAGTCAGCCATTGTATTCATGTTCATTAGAGGATGGATGCATCTCAACCTGCAGGAAAGTAACTGTCCAAGAAGCCTGTCTCTCTTCTTTAAATATGGCTTGTGGTTCACTCTGGAACACTTAACTTAGTCCCCCCTGCACTATAGGATCCACAGAGGAGTGGTGTTTTGGTGCTGCTAGATAGCATAAGATGCTACTTTAGAAGGTAAGTTTGCTAACCACTGCTTCTTTTTATTATAAGAATAGTCTATGCCCAACAGTGAGGTCACATCTGCTCCCAGTAGACATTAAATGATGCATCCGAACAAGAAGCTAAGACAATAATATTCCAACATCTCTCTTGTACATTTTTTATATCAAATTTCCATCCATCCATCCATCCATCCATCCATCCATCCATTTTCTTCCACTTTCCTCCGGGTTGCAGCGGCAGTAGTCTCAGCAGAGATGCCCAGACTTCCCGATCCACACACACCTCCTCCAGCTGCTAAGGGGGGACCCCGAGGCGACACCAGGCTAGCTCAGAGACATAGTCCCTCCAGGGAATGGCGGAGACCAACATGCACCGGGAACAGGTCTGACTTACTGCCGGTAATGCAAACCAAGCTCCTACTGCGGTCATACAGAGAGTGGACAGCTCTTAACAGAGGGCCCTCAGTCCCCATACTCCTAAAGCACCCTCAACAGGCCACCATAAGGGACACGAGCAAAATCCTTCTCCAGATCCACAAAACACATGTGGACTGGTTAGGTGAACTTCCACAAACCCTCTAGCAGCCCATGAAGGGTATAGAGCTGGTCCAGTGTGTCGCAACCGGGAAGAAAATCACATTGCTTCTCCTAGATCTGAGGGTGGACTATCTGACAGATCCTCCTCTCCAGCACACTGGAGTAGACCTTACAAGGGAGGCTGAGGAGTGTGATCCCTCTGTAATTGGAGCACAACCTCTGAACCCCCTTTTTAAAGAGAGGGACCACCACACCGGTCTGCCAATCCAGGGGTAATGTCACCGACCACCACAAGATACTGCAGAGATGTCTCAGCCAAGACAGTCCTACAACATCCATAGACCGAAGGTACTTGGGACGAATCTCATCCACCCCGGGGGCCCTGACACAAGTAGCTTTCCAACTACCTCGGTGACTTCAGCCTGGCTTAAAGAGAAATTGGAATCTGCAAAAAACAACCTCAGTTGGCCAAAACTTCATAAAAAAAAATCTGTCCACAAGTCTGAGGGGTGACGCTAGTTCTTTTAAAAACTGTGAATCTTTCAAGCTTCCATTAAATCGCTCACGTTCCGTGGTTCAGTGGCAACACAGACCTATATTTGGACAGAAGCCATGAAACCTAAAATCCTGTTTCTTCATTTGCATTACAACTGACAGCGGTGCTCTGCAGAAAAGTGGCATCACCCCCCTCTTTCTGTTCTTTCCTCTTCCTCATTCATCTCCAGCCAAAATATTTCACACACCCTTCCAAAAAAAAAAAAAAAAAACTAAAAACAACTAAAAAAGGAAACGGATAAAGCCAGCATGAACACAAACTGTCAAGTGGCGGGTTATTTAGCCTGCCATGTGACAACGGTGTGAGGCGTGGGGTCAAGCCTCGCTGCGGTGAGTCTTCAGAGATAAAGACAGATCCCTGCATCAGTGAGCTAATCCTGACAGAGAGGTCCTGCCAACACCATTAGGATAAGCCTGTTTGAGTCTCTCCATACATGAATAGTAGACTGAGAAATCTACTGAAACATACTGAAAGCACATACAGTGTCAAGATGGCGGGATTTGTAAGAATGCAAAGAGTACAGCTTTAAATAAGGTGGCTTTGTGGAGAAGAACCACGGCATTTTGGGTTGGCTTGATGGGCTTTTATTCCAGTGGATTTTACGGATCATAAATGTAAAATGACAAGCATGCAGAAGGCTCTCCTGCATGTTTATTTTTCTTTCATTTTTTACCTAAGAGTCACAAAAATATTCTCTATATCGTTGCACAATGTGGGTGGAAAACAGTTTTATGTTGTGAAAAAAAAGGCATCAGTGACATTTTAGAGAGATAATACACATTTTCATTAAGCCTGAAATTCAATATAAAATAGCTATCCTGCAAATACAAAATAAATAAATATCCTGCAGGTAGAAAGATACATCAGAAGGCCAATATTTTTGAACAATAGAGGATTTTTTTACATGCATCACTGATTTACTCCTGCATCCAAGCAGCCGTGCCTTAGCATCACATGAAAAGCATGCACTGCCGCTCCCTTCATTTGCTAACCTTTGGAAAAGTTTGGTGTTGTTATTTAATAAGCGTTTCTTTTGTTTAAAATGAGACTTGTTTAACATCTGTTTTTTATTGTGTTATTTTTATCATGTGAAAGGAGGTAGAAGCAATAGTGCATTAAAAAAATAAATCAGCAGCACATATTAGGGATCAGTTAAAGTTCTGTCAAAATAATGGGGATTGGGCTCGAAAATAACTATATCGGTAGATCTCTAATCTGTAGCATAGGTAGCATGTCTTCAGATGGGTTAGGCTTTAAATAAATATCAGTAAAAGCCTTTTTATCTGACAAATGGTGAGGTAAACGCTATGAGCTCTGTTGTCTGATGAAAGTAAACTCTTAAACAATCCCCTGGGGCACCTGATTCTCAAATACTACTGCTACTTTTTTTTTTTTTAAACAAGCAAACTGAACACAAAGATTATTAATCTATCATAAATTTAAAAATATTTTCAGCAGCAGCTTCCTCATGAAATACTAATGATGCCAATTTCCTTTCCGTCCATCCCCCATGCTGGCATCCGTCATCCCCTCCATTTATAGCCTGCAGGAAAGCTGTAAGTACCCCAGACCTGGGCCAGTTAACAAGCCGAAACCAAACCATTGACACCATAACGGAGCGGAGGGTCAGTCTTTATCTGTGACCACAGTTTTAAGTGTAATCACGCTGATTGCCCATTATGTGCAAAGTTGGTGCCAACACAGCTTCCTCCGGCAGCGCAACCGGCGATCAGATGGACAAACTGAATATTAATCTGAGCCTCTGTGAGTGCCTGTGTAAATCAAATTTAATACCCATAAAATCTGAAAGTTCAGGAGAGAAGTCATAAACCTCAGAACGAAGCCTTAGTTTATTCTGGATCAGCACATGGATGTTAGAAAATGCTGATAATCAGATTTGTAAACATTGCACTATGTGTCTATTTCCTTCTTTATTCTCCTTCTCATCTCTTCTTCCATCACTCTGAACCTAATAATCTGTCTTCAAAACAGAGATCAACCAGGTTTTAAGGCCAATACTGATACCAATTATTTTGATTATGAGGCTAAACGGTAACCGATATGTGTTGCTTTTTTTGGGGGGGGGGGTGGCCATATTGTTTCTTCTTCCTCTAGTTACAAAGAAAACAAATGTATGTGTAGTGACTTTATGGAATAGATTGAGCAAAGAGACATAAAGCACAGTGCAAAATGAAATAGTTCTGAAAAATCATCATAAAACATCATAAAAGCATACTTTTTAATACTTACAGAGAGATATGAAAATGGATTTGTATATTTCTATATATATAATTTCATTATGCATGTGCATGTATGAGTATAAATGGGTTATCTATGCTATTTTAGCTGACTACAATAAATGTCTATGTGACAGGATAAAATGGACTGAGATTATAAAGGGGCATGAGTTAAAAAAATAAAACCTTTTCTCATCTTCTTTTTTAACTTGCATCTTAAGGATTTCAGTTATGTTATACATGGATTACAATTTATGTATTCTTTAAATTCTACATGCATACTTTTTATTTGGATGAGATAAATTTCTCTCTTCTTCTCTTTCAAATTAACTTAAGTTCAAAGTATTTTTGTTTTACAGCATGGGTGCAGTTCTGTTAAATAACAACAATTTTGACAGAAGGCATGTTGGTGATAAAGGGATGAGGAGATGAGGAATATTGTTCACTAAATCACTAGACTCATTAAAAAGTATAAAGAGAATGAAAATAAGCAAAACATTGCCAATGAATAAAACATGCAACGAGATCACAAGGAGCCAATTAATTAGTGTAAAAATTAAATAAATACATGCTAATATCTTTCCAAAATATCAGCCACCCATGTATCAGTCAACCTTTACTTCAGCCTGAACATCTGCTGCAGAGATTCAGCCAACCTGGGTAGATAGATGAGTGATATACTCCACAGCACATCACAATTCCTATGAGAGCAAAAATGAATAGAATAGAATAGAATAGAAAATCCCTTTATTGTTCCACAATGGGGAAATTCTGGTGTTTACAGCAGCAAAAAGATTATAGGAAAAGATGCTCACACAATGGGGACCTTAGAAAAAATACTGAAGACTTAAAAAATAAACAAATAAAATGCTGTCCTGTAAAGTTTTTAGCAGTATAAAAACTGTGCGCCTGGAGAATAAATAACCAATATGTAGCTGTGGACATTTTTACAGTAATGGATATTTGAAAATAGCAGCAACATTAGGAGATGTGCAAAATGACAGCAACATTTCATTTACCTGACTAAGGTAGAAACTGTGCAAAATCTGCATGAATGTAAAAACTTATTGAGGTTGTTAGGAACTTTGATGGTTATAAAGTCTTGCAGCTGCTGGGAGGAAGAATCTCTGATAATGCTCCCTGGGGCCTTTAGGGTGCAGCAGTCTGTCACTCAATGAGCTCTGCAATTGCAAATAATTGCATTGGATGCAATGTTTTGCAGTCAATATAATACACCTGTTATTGCAAATAATATATGTGCACAGACTTTGCGGTGTACATCCATTTTAAAGACTGCTGTTATGTGATGAGAGAAAAGCTTATGATCATTTCTGTGCATGACAACTAATAAGATGCTGTTCTGAAAAGTGCACTAAAATGTTTAACCCAGTTGTTAAACTTCAAAATGTCTAATTTCTGCATGCAAAATACATCGGACCCTGCTGTTTTTTAACATTTCCCTGTTTCCCTGCACCTGATTTATTATTAGGCTTGTGCAAAACCCTGATGTCAGACCACTGATGTATTAGGAGTGCATTTAATGGAGTAAAGGCTTGCACGCAACAGTGAAAAAACCACGATCCGAACACACGCGGGTTAGATTCCCACGATCGTAGCAGCTCCTCTTGAATGTTAACTATAGGTGATTATCTCAGCTGATAAAGGGAATGTAAGCGTACGTAACCAAAAATAAATAACAGTTGGACCCACTGCTGAAGTGTTGCAGATAAGGTTGTGATGTTGCAACAAAAATAAGAACCACTGCTTCCTTTTGTAGCAGAATGAAGAAAACTGACCTGTTGCGTCCGTTCAGCCGGATTCATCATCACAGCTTGCCGAAAGCGGTTATCCACATAAGACGCCATTGTCTTGGAAGGCGGCGTGTAGCACAGTTTTTTTTTTTTTTTTTTTGTATATCCTTAAAACTGCTTCACTTGAGTTCAAATGCGATACGCACAATTGTAGTCCTCTCCTTGTTTTAGTTTATCCTTGGTAAATGAGCTCCGAAGCTGGGAGTGCCCGAAGCCAGGCCACGACTGGAGCCAGACAGCCGAGCGCTCTCCTCGGGGTATCGGTCCCTCTCCGCTGCCCAACCCGAAACCCGGCTGCCAACTGCAGTCCCCGCCGCCGCTAATTATTTAAAAACTTCTCTTTAAAAAAAAAAAAACGGGTCAAACGGTTCCTCTGGGTTATTTTCTCGCTGTCAAACCTAAAGTCCCACCGTTAAAGCCGGTGTTAAGGGAAGATATTCCTCGTCTCCTCAGCATTTCTGCTAACGACGTGAAGAAATTCCATAAAGGATCCGGTAAACAAAAGGAAAGCTAACGGCTACGAGCTAACCTTTCTGCAACAACATGGCACCCATCACGAAAGGTCAAAACTCTTCCTATTCACTGAAGAAAAGAAAAAAACATTTTTCTTTCTGCATTAGGAGGCAGCTAAAAGTGGGAATTGGTCCACCGCAGTTTGCTGTGTTCTGTTGTATGCCACCACCATGGTGATTGACTGACACACTGGAATCAAGTCAGGAGGATTTAGAGACTTTACTTCCTGTTGTTTATTTCAAAATAAAAGTCTGCAAACCAACTTTTTTTTTTTTTTGTGAACCGTATTAGTTTTTTATTTAGTTAGTTTTTACTGGTTGAAAATACAATCGATCTTAGATTATCAGACATCACAGTAAAAGGGATTAATAATCTTTATAAAAAAAAAAAAACACACACCACAAACTATAATACTAGGGAGGTGTGATTTATGGATATAGTGATGTTACTTCTACAATCAGAATCAGAAATACTTTAATAATCCCAGAGGGAAAT
>NW_015150802.1:57545-78702 GCF_000732505.1 Cyprinodon variegatus
ATGTTCAAATACAGAGGGGGGGGGGCTGAACCCCTTTGGGGGGGGCTTGTAGAGATTGATGACCACCGGCAGGAAATTGGAATGATTTCAGTTGTTGGGCACACTCGGGTGGAGGCTCAAGGACCTACAGTTACACTTTCATTAGTATAATTTTCCAAGAATGAGCTCAAACATATATTTATTAAATGCTTTCTTGTTTTTGAGAACACAAGACCACACACTAATATTTATATTGATAGATGTTAGAGAGATGCCTTTTGGTGCATTACAAATATAGGGCCCAAAAACATCAATGCATGAAAAAAATCATTAATAAGAGCTGATTCCAATGCCAGAATTAATATATCATGCATCCCTAGAAGTACACTTTCAATAAATCCAGAAATTGGATATGCTGCATTTTAAGTATAGAATAGCATATTTTCTTCTAGTAAACTTTGTGGTAAACTTGGAGATATATGTTATTGCATGTTGCATCTAACTACTATACAATGTGATCACAGTAAACGTGGGTAGCTGTACTGTGACGGAACTGATTTATAGTAGTTGTAAAATAAATTAAGGGGATTTTTCTTGCTGCTTATTTTCATTCAAGATCCACTGGGAGTTTGTGTATTATTGTGGATATGAATTTTGAAGTTATTTTTTTAATGAATAAAATTGAATGAAAGAAAATGAAAAATAACGATTATGTTTCGATCTGTTCTTAATTGTTTGTTAAGTTTTCTGGGAGCCTGGTAGTATTTGAATATAATTGTAATTTTTTTTTTCTAAATCTTATTTTGGCATTGGGATAATTCTATTTCCCCTCCCACAGATTTTGATGTCTATTTGACTTGAAAGGGATTTAGTAACATGAAGGAGGCTTATTATGGGCGAGTCCATTCAACAAAGGATGGAGAGAGGAATGAAATGTAGGAAAGGTAATACTTTGGCGCCACCAAGCGATCTGGTCAGGAACTGTATGTTTAAGTGCATAGGCACAACTATTATGTATGCCATTGAAAAACAATAGCATAATAACCCTTTCGAATTTCTAAAAACATCTGCATATGTTTTTTCTATGATACAAAACTGTGTAAAAACAATTACATGTTACTGCAAATTAAAAATATATATATACGTTTTACAGATCAGCTTTAATTTTTTATTAAAATAAAACATATTGTTTAGTATTTATTACAACCAATTAACATTCCACAGTTTCAAAGTAGCCTTTTTCTTCCTCACAAGAGCTTTTGGAATTTCAGCAGATGATTCTTTTTGAAAACTATTTCTAATTAGTGCACCATAAACAAGCAAGCACTAAACAAATAATCTATGTTATGCTGTATTTGTCTCCATGTTTATTTGACTGAATAATCTTACAGGTATTTAGATATAGCCTTCCTGGTTTCCTGGCTGTTGAATGTAATTAGGCCTCAGCAAGTAGCACCATGACAACCGTTGGTGGTATTACAAGCAACCATGACCCCCCCTGTAGGCAGAGCAGACTGCTAGGCTTATGTTTTCAGTCCAACGGGGGCATTAGAAGGCCATTTCTTAGCAGCGGATTTTAAAAAAAGGTATAAATGATGCAGAAAAGTAGAGAAGCCTCAGGCGAGCGGCAGTATGGGCAGCGGATCATTTTTACAGGTAGGAAAATTTAAGTGAATATTTGCCTAACTTGTTTTTCCCTTTGCTGGGGATACTTCTTGGAGGAAAATTGGACAATAAAATAATGTAGAGCAATTTTTATAATATTAAAAAGATTTCTTGGACTGACAGAAAGTGTGCAGTATGCTTTAAACCAAAATCTGACAGGTGCCAAAATATGGGCACCTCTGCAAAATAAAGAGACATTAATATTTAGTAGACCCTCCTTGTGCAAAAACAACAGCCATTAAAAGCTACAGTTGCTTCCTGTAGCTTTTAATGACTTCCTGGATCCTGGATGAAGGAAGTTTTGACCATTCTTCTTTGCAAAACATTTCCAGTTCAGTTAAGTTTGATGGTCGCCGAACATGGACAGCCTGCTTCAAATTATCCCACATATGTTCAATGATATTCAGGTGTGGGGATTGGGATGGCCATTCTAAAACATTGTAATTTATCCTCTACATGAATCCCTGAGTAGATTTGGAGCGGGGTTTTGGATCATTGTCTGGCTGAAATATCCATCCCCTGCCGTAACTTCAACTTCTTAAGAGATCCTTGAACATTATTCTCAAGAATCTCCTGATACTGAGCGGAATCAATGCGACCCTCAACTTTAACAAGATTCCCAGTGCCAGCATTGGCAACGCAGCCCCAAGCATGATGGAACCTCCACCTAATTTTACAGTGGGTAGCAAGTGTTTTTCTTGGAACGCTGTGTTTTGTTGCTGCCATGCGTAATGCCTTTTTTTTTATCAATCTTTATTTGATCAGTCCACAGGACGGTATTCCAAAATGAAGCTAGCTGGTCCAAATGTGCTTTTGCATATCTCAAGCGATTCTGTTTGAGGCGTGCTTATAGAAAAGGCTTCTGTGGCATCATTCTCCCATACAGCTTCTCCTGGTGCAAAGTTGAACGATGCACATTGACATCACCTGCAGCAAGATGATGCTGCAGGTCTTTGGAGGTGGTCTGTGGGTTTTCCTTGACCATCCTCACCATTCTTCTTCTCTGCCCTTCTCTGATATTTCTTGGCCTGCCACTTCTGGGCTTAACAAAATCTTTCTCTGTGATCTTCTATTTCCTTACTATATTCCTCACAGTGGAAACTGACAGTTTAAATCTGTGAGACAACTTTTTGTATCCTTCCCCTGAATGACTATGTTGAATAATCTTTGTTTTCAGATCATTTGAGAATTGTTTTAGAGGTGCCCATGATGAATCTTCAGAGGAGATTCAAACAGGAGAACAACTTCCAACTGGCCACCTTTAATACATTTTCTCATGATTGGATACACCTGGCTATGAAGTTCAAATCTTAATGAAGTTACCAAACCAATTTTATGTTTCAATAAGTTAGTGAAAAGTAGTTAAGGAAGTTATTTTTGGTCAGCCACACTTATTTTATAAATCTAAAGAGGGGGACATTATATTTCCTCAAAAAGGTTTGGATATTTTCTTTCTTTACTTTAGTAAATTAAATCATCATTTGAATTTAACAGCTATTTTTCCTGGGTTGCCTCATTCAGCTAAATGATTGATAACTATAAATAAATCACAAGGGGAGATATTCAAATCAATCAATCATAAAATGATTAGGGTACCCAAATTTTTGCACCTGTGAAGTTTTGTTTTAATACATATTGCACATTTTCTGTTAGTCCAATAAACCTATATTCAATACTGAAATATTACTGTGTCCATCAGTTATTAGATATATCAAACTGAAATAGCTGTTGCAGAAATAAAAATAATTAAGGTTAAAAGGGGTGCCCTGTATTTAAGAATTCCTATTAGTCTCTAAGAGAGTAGAGACCACTTTTCCTGGGATCCATTTTCAACACAAATCATCACAATCAGTACATACAACCAATGACATGGTTACTTTGGGAACATCAAAAATAATAAATAGGAAATGATTTATTATCATTGCAGCTGATTGATTTGAATACTGTAAGCTTTATGTGTTATTATCTATTTCCGTTCGTCAAACAACAGTTCAGTGAAACAGTATTGCATGGGATACATTTAGTACATTCATCCATGTGGTTAATATTTTCCATTTGTTAGCGAGTACCACGCCTCTTGTACGTACACAGCTAAAGATAGGCACCAGCACCCCTCACGACCCCAGCTGAGATAAACGTGACAGGAAATGGATGGATGGATGGATGGATGGATGGATGGATGGATGGATGGATGGATGGATGGATGGACGGACGGACGGACGGACGGATGATGGATGGATGGATGGATGGATGGATGGATGGACGGACGGACGGACGGACGGACGGACGGACGGACGGACGGACGGATGGATAATGTAACTAGAATCAATGACATAACTTCCAAGGCTGTGAAAACATATTTACATTTTTTCCTCATTTCTGATGATCAAATACATTTGAATATAAAAGATAACCTTTTAGATAATGTATTCTTTGTTTCATTTGATAAGGAAATACATTTGAAAAAAATGATTCTCAGTGAGGTTTTGTTTGAAACACCCATTGCTTAAGTTTTTTTTTATCTTTTAAGAGGCAGACCTCAGGTTTCTGTTCTGCATAAATCAAGTATGCCTGAGCTTTAAATCATGATTGAATGGTCGGACATTCTCCTTCAGGATTTTCCTGCAACATGTGTTAGCCATCCATATCCTTACACAGCAAAGTACCACCTGACCACCATGTTTAGCTGTTGTGACATCATCTCTCTTTCTGACAAATGTTACATACATAGTTAAAATCTTATTGGGAAAACCTAATAGGTCTTTGTGTTCTTTTGGGTCAGTCGTAGTTCAGACCTTGGACCTCTCCCATTCAGCCCATTTTGTTTAGTTTGGTCTCTATTATTGTGTAATCATGAACCTTTATCTTTACTGTGGCAAGGGATGCCTGCAGAGTTTTAATCCCTAAAGGGAGGAATCAGCAGCACATATCCCTCACATTGGACCCTTTTTAATAACCTTATAAAGACCAAAAAAACAGAATATATTTGGTTATTTTATTATCTTATCAGGATTCAGAGTTTGTTCCTACTAGTATAGGTTCTATGCATATTGAACTAAAAATACAAAGATTTGGTACAAAATTGAAACAGAATGGTAGTCCTTTCATAAAACCATAAACAACTTATTTTTTTATAGTGGAGTTTTATGAATAAAAAAAAATCAAAATAATCTTTTTTCAAAGGGTGAAAAAAGTGTTTTTGTGGTGTGGGTAGAGCAGCCAGAAAATTCACTCAAGAGCAGCTCGACCTCATCATCATTTTACTCAAGTAAAAGTAAAAATGATCCTCAGAAGAAATTCCTCAACAAAGAGTAAGAAAGCATTTGAAAGAAAGGCCAAAGAAGTACTTAGAAAAATCTGATACACTGTTTAAAATTGTGTAATAAGACAATTGTGGTAAATGAAGACTTAAAGAAAATAATTAATACAAATGATGATATATAACAAATCTAAAAAATAAAAAAACTGTCAAATCAATGATTTCCCCCCCAAAAAGACTGTAAATGTGTGTCTAGAGTATTTTTGTCTAAAGCAAACTTCTCTATTCAGTTAACTCACTCAAACTAGACAGAGTAGCTAAAAATAATACATACTTCATGATGACATTATTCAAGTAAAAGAAAGACAACCAGAACAGTAAAGTGACTAAAAGTTTTTTTCTGTGAAAAGTAAATGTAACCGGTTTCTACCCAGTTTTTCTCCTGTTCAGACAAACAGGTTTTTAGCAGGACTTTAAAATGCTGCTGTTGTTCAGCCTGGGTCAGGGGTCCTTTGTGGCCCCCTGGGTGGGTTTTGGAGGCCTTCTTGGAGTGTTTTTGGTAGCCCTGGGTTTAAAATAAACTGGACAACTAAAACTTTGGTCAGCCACACTTATTTCAATTATGTTTCCTCAAAAAGCTAAATAGGTTTGGATATTTTCTTCCTTTGCTTTAATAAATTAAATCATCAGTTTGAATTCAACAGCTTCTCTTCCTGTGTTGCCTCATTCAGCTGAATGATTGATAGCAAATCACAATTGAAGAAGGATTCCGTTTCCTTCCTCCCAACTTCTCTCACCAGGTCCAAATGGAATTGGAGACTACAGGCCCAGATCGAATTATGAGCCCCTGTACGTTGGTGTGGGTGGCGTTTCTCCTGAGGCCACATCTGATCTGGGATATTTATGGCGAGCTGCTCCTCACGCGGCCCCTCCCGCACCCAGACAGAGCAGTGTGGGCGAGGTGGGCTGGGGATGGCAGTATAACCAGCTGTTGAATGGAGACAGGCTCCTCAGCAACATGCAAATTAAGGTATAAACAGCAGATTCTAATGAGCATGTTTGGGGATAAACTTTTTTTTTTATTGTGAGAAAACAGATGCAGAAAAAAAAAGAATTAATTAAACTATTTAAAACCTACTGTGTTGGATTCCTACAGGGATTATTTATGAAACCTGGTTCCTCAATGGATTATTATTTTTTTTTATAGTGAACTGATAAAAAAAACTATTTAAACTTAACTGTGTTTTCCTCTATTTTCTTATAGAAAACTGAGCTGAGGCTAACACTGGAAGAAAGAGTCTCTCAGAGGTTTCAGATGAACCAGTAGGCCACCATTCTAATACATATACATATATACATCCATATAAATAAGTGAGAGTATCTCAGGTTTCTATTGCACACTGTTGAGCAAGCTGTACGGTAGGCTGTCTGCCTGCCCATCCATAATGCAACACTTCCACTTTAACGAGATCGCAGCACCTCAAGCCATGGACACTAAATCAGGCAGGATGAACTTGGACACATGACACCAAACCGTCTGGAAGTTGCTTTTTTTTCTGTCCCACATTTTCGTAACAGGAATAATAAAATAAAAAAATAATCATGCAATACAAATGTGTGTTTTTCCTGTATGTTATAACACATGATTTTCATTAACTCTATACTAATGTATTTAATAATGTTTTTCAAGGCTGCACTTTAAAAAATGAAATTGTCTTTCTTTTTGTTTTACATTCGTGTATACAAAGTGACTAAATAAATCTGTCTAAGTCTAACCATGTCTGAATAGTACAGGCGAACTGCAATAAATTGCAATATCATTACATTTTTATTATATATAGGCTCAGCAACAAAAAGCCCTTAATAAACAGTGGTTGATATATTTCATCTGTTTACAATGAAAATTAAATATGTTCTCATAACTCATAAATTGACAGATGTCCATCAGACACTTATTGACAGCCCCAAAAGAAAAGAAAGTTTCTAAAGTCCTGTCTAAAGAAAGTGGCTGTTTAAAGAGTGCTGTAAATGTTAAGGAAAAGTTGAGTGGAAGGAAAAAATGAGGGGTTCGTGAATTCAAGTGTGCCCAAGAGTTGAAAGCTTTATGGAAATGATGTTTTCATTGTCTTTCAAGACTTGGTACATGCTCAGACTTCCAGAAGAACCAATACCTTCATCAGTTACCATGGTATCAAAGGGTTTAAAAGAAAGTCCCAACAATATAAATGACCTTAAGATCGCTATCAAGGGAAACTGGGCTTCCTGAACACCTCAGCAATGTTATGGGCCCATTTGATTGATCTGTTTGATGGAGTTATTCATACAAAAAACTCAAAAAGTATACAGTTCAGGTTTTTTTTAAGGAGATGAACATTTCTGTGTGAAAAAAACACTTTATCAACGTAGCATTCTATTTTTCTGAAAATGTGAGATTTTTTGTTGTTTTTAATTATCTTCTAAATTAACAAAAAATAAAAAATATATAGCTCTTTTCTAAAAGAATGTAGATCCTTTGAGTAATACAAATAATATTCCAATGTTTTAGGTTACAGCTCATACAGTGGATTTGCTGCAGGCGTATAAGAAAATGAATAAAATGAGCAAAGAAATCAGTTGTAATAATGTGGTCTTAGTCATCAAATCTATTATTTCTGAGAATAGAAAAGCATTAACACTCAAAAGTTCATCTGTGGAGGAATCTAAAAGGTGACGCGACACATATTTATCAGCAGATGTCCAGCTGACAGAACATCTGCACCATGATGACTGACAGAAGGCCTTGTGCGTCTCAAGTCGTTATTTTAGCAGAGCGGATGCTAAAAGGCTTGTTCTGCTGGGTATTTGATGGATTTCCTTTCTAGAATTTGCCACCCCTGTGTGAGCAAGTATTCCCCCATCTTTCATTTTTAATCTTTGTGTGAAGCAGTAAAGCACAACAATGAAACCATAAAAGCAGGAAAAGACATTTTGTGTAAGACTGATGTAGAAAAACAATGGGATACATCATTAACTATCAGGGAAAAAAACACAGATGTCAGACATAATGATTGATGGGACACAAACTAAACTTCAAATAATTTACAGGAGAGAAGAAAAGTCTGAATTTGTTTAGTTTGTTTACTGATGATGTAGTCACTCATTTTCTGTTAAAGTGTTTCACAAATGATCAAAAAAAGAAATAGCATCACTATAAGGAGGTGAACATCATTTTAGGTGACAGAATTCAGAACTAAAGGGAAAACTAGCTGGAAATGTCCTTCATAATGTCCTCAATAATTTCTTCATGGATTTTGATAATAATGTAAGTTGGATGAATCATTATTTAGGCTTTGAATTGACCATAAAAGTGAAAAATCTCTGAAAGATTTAGTAAAACAAAAGCTGTTTTAAGCAAATATTCCAACCAAACACTGTGGGTAACTATTAATGACCAACCATCCAAAAGGAAACTTTTGTTGTGACAAATATACGCCATCTTATTAATGAGCTTTTAAGCTTTAGATTTAGATGTACTATAACTACAAAAAGCTTTCATTTTTCATATATAACTTTCTCAAAAGATTGTCAAAGAGTTTTTTAGATTTGTGTGTATGCCTGTTCATGTTGATGTAGTGTTGGCATGCTCAGCAGTTTTCAATGGTTTAGTTTACCATACCGCTCTTGTACACAAACAATGAGGAGTTGCACAAGCAGCAACAATCACTGACTGGACTACAGGTGAGTCCCTGATAGTTGAAATCAGCTGTCTTTCCATTCACAGGCTTGATGCAATCTTCTCCTGGTGTAATTCTGAATTACTGAAACATTTGGGTGCAAAATTCAGGCACAAGCATAAAGAGTTGTTTGAAGAGTTTTTGCAACAAATGCCAGAGCTATATAAATAAACTGAATTGAATTGAATTAAATGGGTTGACTCAATGTATCACTGACTACATGACCTACAGTGTGGAGAGCAGTTACAGTGCTTCCCCAACAACTCCCCTGGGTGACCCCCCTAGCCTAACATCATCCTACTTATTGCGCAAATTGAAGAAGGCAGTTAATTTAAAAAGATTTGTAATCATGCACTGTATAGTCTGAAGGAATAAGTCTCTGTTGATTTATAGTTGGCTACTTTGTACACAGATATTTCCCCACCTTTAAAAGCATATATAAAAAAAATCTGAAATGTAGTGTAAACTCTTTATTTTCATTTTTAAATATTTATTCTGGTTTCAAATCTTTTTTTTTAAGAAAGCCTGGGAATTCTTCTTCGCCGTCAAAATTGTCCCACATCAGAAATTGTATTTATTCATATTCATCTGAAAAATGTGCTCCTCTTTTATTCTAAAAAACTGTTTCATTTGAATTTGAATCACACATACTCATAGAATCATCCATATTCCATAACCCCCCCCCTGGTAAACTGGTTTTACAAATCATTACACTCTGTGATCAAGTATGTTTTGTTTTTTGTTTTTTTATTTCCAATAAAAAGTGGTTTTTGTCCTATTTGACTCCCTTTACTACCCATCCTATATTACCCTCTGATATGTTCTATTATTAAGATGTATGCACAAACAATTTATTCTAAAAATTTTAGCATATTAATATTTTAATATTTAACTATATTTTATTGACTGTTCTCTCTAGTTTATTTTAGTTACTGCATTGCCTAAAAACAAATCTTGTTATATTTAATTTATCTCATGCATATTTGAAATTTATATATCTTAAATTTCTTTTTTTAAAGGAACAAAATTAAGATTTTCTAATGTGCTGAAGCAAAATAAATAAATAAATAAATAATGATAAAAATAAAAAATCCCTTTTTCAGATTTCAGACTTTAAGTTTAGTTTTAAACAGGATTGTTAGTTGACACATATGAACCCTTTTGAAATCTTTTTTTCTTAGATTTTTTTTAATTAATAATTTACTTATTTTACTTTCCGTTTCAAAGTAAAATAAATAGGTGCAAATTTAGTTCCACAGACTTCAATAATAAAATGTTTTTTTTTTTTGTTTTTTTTTTTTTTTTACTAATTTGCCAGCCACTGGTTTATCAAGAAGCTTCACCAAAACATGTGATAAACAAAAATGGCGACAGTTAGAGGCTATAAACCACAGATTAGATGAAAACTGACACGCAAAAATTAAAATAAACCACAAAATCCAAACACTCCCAATAACCAGCCCTTTATTCATCGTAAAATGGACATCTTCAGTCACCGGAGTAGGCTTTTATTTTGAAACGTCGAATCGGAAGTTGCGTACGGCTTTCAGTTGTACAGCGGAAACGGCTCTAGTGCACCGGCTGAGGTTTAACTAGAATAAGCTAACCTTCCTATCTAAAATGTCCCACTCAGCTCCTTCAGAAAAACCTTCCAACCCTCAGAATCCTCGTGTTTTCTTCGATGTAGACGTTGACGGAGAAAGAGGTGAGTTCTGCTTTGATTGAACTTCTGGGACTGTTGGTTTTGGTTCTGCTAGCTTGTTAGCCACATGCGCTCCTGTGACTTCTAGAAGCTCATTCATTTTCTCTGAATGATGGAGAGGAAAGGTTTAAGGTTGTCATCCTAGATCCACTGTGGGAGACCTAAAAAAAATCACATCGGATGATTTGTTAAAAACTATTTCTTTGTATGATGCAGTTGCAAGTAAGTATTTGAACACCCGAGAAAATCAATGTTAATATTTGGTGGACAAGTATCTTTATGAAGCTAATGACCTCAAACAGGATTATTGCTTAATAAATGGAGTAGAGATGAACAGACTAACAGGTCTCTGAGGGTCAGAATTGTAGCTGATAGACAGGTGTTCAAATGCTTATTTTATGCAGCTGTTGCATACAAATAAAGAGTTGTAAAATCATATTTTGTGATTTCTGAATATTTTTGTTTTTTGTTTAGATTTGTCCACCAAATATTAACATTGCTTTTCTCAGGTGTTCAAATACTTATTTGCAGCTGCATCATACAAATAAATAGTTTTAAAACATATAATTGTGATTTCTGTATATATTTTTTTAGATTATGTCTCCCACATTGGACACACCTTGGATGATAATTTCAGCCCCCTCCATGATTTCCTAAGTGGGAGAACTTGCGAAATAGCTGGGTGTTCAAATGCTTATTTTCCTCAATGTAAACACATGTACATATCCATACATGTATATCAATATAATCTCTTATATAATAATAAATGGCTGTCCAAATGGGCAGGTATGATAAACCTGTTTAGACCTGGGAACAATTGACTTTTAATGGTATTGGGAAAAGTCCACTGACCTGAGGACAGCAGCTTTCCAGTAGGGAATCAGATCAGGCTCAAACATTTAATCAGATTAATCGATTATTGAAATAATCATCAAAATATGTAGTAATCGATTAATCGTCAACTGTAGTATAGAAAATCTAAAACATGCCTTTAGCTGACAGAGCAACCCACCTTGAGCAGCAGTTATACCAGAATTGTGTTCTATCTAGAAGTCCTTAAGTGGAAAAGCTTTATTTTCACTTGGTTCATTCTTGCAAAAAGTCTTCTTTAAGGAACCTTTTATTTATTGCTTAATCTGGAAAAATAACTGATAGATTAATCAATTTGCAAAATAACTGTTGGTTGCAGCCCTAGGTCTGACCCGGGTTCTTTTGCCAATTGGAAGGGAGCATAACAGCGTTTGTTAGCGGGTTTGAAAAACCTGCGTTAACCCGCTGGGTTTATTCGGAAACAGGTTTCTGAAAAACAGCCTGTGCATTCTTCTTCACCGTCAAAATTGTCCCACATCAGACAATTTATTTATTCATCTGAAAAAATTTGATCCTCTTTCATTCTAAAAAAACTGTGAAATTTGAATTTTCACACGTGATCCTGTTGCAGATAAACATCGTTCACACATACTCATACAATCATCCATTTTACATGAAAAAGACACCAGACTAAAGAACTGGTTTTACAAATGAATTAATTCTGTGATCAAGTATGTTTATATTTTTTTAATTTCCAATAAAAAGTGGTCTTTGTCCTATTTGACTCATTTTACCAGTCATATTTTATTGACTGTTCTCCCTAGTTTATTTTACTTACTGCATTGCCTAAAAACAATTGAATCTGGTTATATTTAATTTCTCCCATGTATGTTATGGAGTATCTATAA
This sequence comes from Cyprinodon variegatus, assembly GCF_000732505.1. Classification (NCBI taxonomy): domain Eukaryota; kingdom Metazoa; phylum Chordata; class Actinopteri; order Cyprinodontiformes; family Cyprinodontidae; genus Cyprinodon; species Cyprinodon variegatus. The sequence goes on from NW_015150802.1 coordinate 69,582, forward strand.
TCTTTTTTTTAAAGGAACAAAATTATGATTTTCTAATGTGCTTAAGCATAAAAAAAAACAAAACAAAAAAAACACTCCCTTCTTCACAGGTTTAACCCTCAAAGTTATAAACAGGATTGTTAGTTGACACATATGAACTGCATCTAAGTTTTCCCCACACTGCCCCGGGGCTTTCATTGCTTCTCTATCCTCAGTTGGCCGAATAGTTCTGGAACTGTTTGCCGACATCACCCCAAAGACTGCTGAAAACTTCCGTGCACTCTGCACCGGGGAGAAAGGCGTGGGACAATCCACCTGGAAGCCACTGCACTTCAAAGGATGCCCGTTCCACAGAAGTAAGCAGCCTTCATCCTCCCATTTGATGTCATGTTTGAGGTGGTCAAGTAGGGAGGAAACCTTGAAGTAGAAAAGCTTTGAGTGGCGGATGAACGAGGCGTCGAGTGAAGTAAGGGAAGCTGTTTGCAATTAAAGGGATACTTGTGTTGCTGTTTTTTTTTTTATTTTTTTTTTTTACTGTAAATAAAAAGGGAATGATGTCATTGCAACTCAACAAAATTTCTTCTCTATATTTCCATGGGGAGCAGTGAGCTGCTGGGAGGATTGTTGGGAGAAATGATCTCACCATCTCTCCAGAATGCAAATGCTCTGCTTTTAAACTGCACAAACTTTGTCTATATCTGCTTCTACATGCGGAGTGGTGGGGGGAACGGATGCTGGAGCCTTTCCAGCTGAGGAGTTCCCCCTTGAGAGCTCGCCAGGCATGTAAGCTGTGTCCAAATTCAGCAGCAGTGTCTTTAACAACCACTTTTGTTGGCCAGTTATGTCACTTAGTGGTGGAAACGACAGTCCAAGTATAAAGGCTTCTCCACATCTGTCTAGATTTGGAGGATGGGGTTGGAGTAGGGCCCACCTAACCCAATAATTAATCCAGGGTTGAATAGGATTCTTCAAGCAAAGTGGTGAAATCTGAGGTTAAAGTTTGACATTTGATACATTGTTGCTGTCCATCTCTTATGGCGGACTCTACTTTCAGATGAGGGGTATATCTAAGACTTTATACAACCTGCAGATCTGCTATACCGCGGTGACGGGGGGAGGGGTCAATATACTGCAGCAGCGCACAACCCGATGAGCTGCTAGGCAACAGTAGTTATGGTGAGGATTGGGCAGCAACCGTCCATTTATTCTGCATCCTTCCTGGTACCTGGCCCAATTAGAGCAGCTCTTTAGATGATGCTGCTCCTGAATTTGGACACAGCCATCTCCAAGGTTAAGGCTTTATTAACCTTTTAGAAGGCATTTGTTTCTGGGATGTTTATAGGAGAAGATATTTGTCATGTGTTAAAAAAAAAAAAGCATTTTTGTAAGTGCTTCCTAGCAATACGGCTGAAAAAGCGTGACGATTTGGATGCTTTAAGTAAAGAGAGATCTGTGATGGTTCTGGGCATATATTTGATTCCAAAATATGAATTCTACTTTGATATTCATAGTTTATTTGGCCAAAATAGACAGTTTGGTTTGTTCAAATCACCTTAGAAAATCTTCTTGAGCTTTAACCCACTGAGCCCACCCATAGTTTTCTCATCTACATTTTAAAACAGATTTTACTTCCTTTCTTATTACCTAATGTGTCAAATTACTCTTTAAGTCATCTAGTGGACAAATAAAGTAATTCAGGTGGCAAGCTTCATTTTAAAACACATTAAATTAGAATGAAAAATTAGTTTCTGTTTTGATTGGTTCAATATATAAATGCAAAATTGCATGAATGATATTATTTATGCTCAGACTTTTTTTAACAGCCTTTAATAACCAGTTCAGGTTTTAAGATATTTGATTATCCGAGTCGCCCTGTGATAGACTGGAGACCTGTCCAGGGTTTACTCCACTTCTTAACCGTTTACAGCTGGAGATACCAGCAGGGATGAAGCGTGACAGACGATGGATGTTTATCTGAGTATTGTGTCTTATCCAGCTTTGGATGTGTATTTTTCTTTTGCCAGTCATCAAGAAGTTCATGATCCAGGGAGGTGACTTTTCAAACCACAATGGCACTGGAGGCGAGAGCATCTATGGGGAGAAGTTTGAGGATGAAAACTTCCACTACAAGGTTGGCGTACTGGAGTAGTTAAGATAAGAGGTCCAAGATGTCGAAGAAGGGTTCATGTTTAAAGAAAATAGAAATGTTTTCAACTTTTACATGTCATTTTTACTAGAATCTAGAATATAAAAGCTATACCTGTCTAAAGGTTGGTTCTTCTTCCTCTTCAGCATGACAGAATGGGTCTTCTAAGCATGGCTAATGCCGGGCCGAACACCAACGGCTCCCAGTTCTTCATCACCACTGTCCCCACGCCGCACCTGGACGGGAAGCATGTGGTCTTTGGACAGGTGTTAAAAGGGATCGGAGTTGTAAAATTGCTGGAATCCATTGAAACTGATGGGGACACTCCTGTAAAGGTACATTTGTTTTACCTTAATAAGAGTTTAACTCCATATACATGAGCTCAGCCTTAGCTGTAGTCTAGACAGCTGTAATATCTTTCATTTTCTTACTCTCACTGGCACACTCAAACTATTCTCTACATTTCATTCCTGTCAGGCATGAGTTGCAGTCAGCATAAAGGTTTCTTACATTTCTTTAAATAAATTTCCATTTTATTAAACACATGTTTCCCTGAGCTCATATCACACCGTTAGCATTCAAAGTAAATTCTGTGGGCATATCTGAATGAAATCTCTCTCTACATTTTTTCTCTCTTTCAGCCTTGTATCATATCTGACTGCGGTGAACATCAGGATGGGGACAGCTGGGGCACGGCCCCAAATGACGGAACAGGAGATGTCCACCCAGACTTCCCTGAGGACTCCGACATGGACTTTAAAGATGTAAGTACCGTGGAGGTGTTTGATCTTCAAGGGCATGGGGTGTTTCTGGCAGATAGCATCAGACGGCTCCACCAGGGCTTACACACCACTCTTGGACACATGCTTGTTTGCTGCCCTTTGCAGATTCAGCCAAGAGAAATGATACCAATTTTATCATGAGGTTTGCTTAGTGTGATAGAGACTGGAGGCTGAAGAATCCATTTGGAATTGTGTTTAGGAACGTGTCCCTGAAAAGTGCGCATAAAGGGCTTCGGCCAGCCTGGTCTTTCTCACACTCCACCACAGCAGCGGCTCAATAAATTAGAATCGCATCAAAAAGGGGTTTCAGAAACACAATTCAAACACTGAAACTTCTGTTTTAAGTATAGTTGCTGTTAAAGTTCCACTGCAGATGATTTTTAAGGGGAAAATTTACAGATTTGCAGCTGTTTACAAGAAACAAGTCAATCTGTTTCTTGTAAAGACCTGAGAATCTGTATATAACACATGCTTTCTACTATTGATCATATTACTCTTCATATAAACAGTCGAGTTTTAATTCACCCATAATGCAGCTTGATGGACAGAGGGAGTTATCAGTGTTCGCTAGATGCAAAAGAGCAGATTTACTAGTAAAAAACAAATCTAGACAAGGAACGTATAACATTTGTTTTAATCTTTCAGGTTGACAAAGTTTTGTCGGCTGCTGAAGACGTAAAGAATATTGGGAATGTCCTTTTTAAGAACCAGAACTGGAAAGCTGCTGATATTAAATACAAGAAAGCCCTCAGGTAAGATGGCATCACTGGCAAAAGATTATCTGCCTGATTTTAATACACGTATTATATAGTATATTTCAAATATTATACAGTATGTGAAGCTGTCCTGGAGCCAGTTTAGAATGGCTGAGTAGGAATTCATGGGCTACACTGGAAAAAAATCTAAATCTAGATAAGTCTTTTTTTTTTTCTTAAAATAAGTGCATTTGTTTTCGGATTGAGGCGGTATAAGAGACATTTTGCCTGTGGAACAAGACAATTTAAACGTGAAAGAAGAAAAAAAAAATCACATTGTCTTATTTCAAGTTCTTATAATCTAATTCTCTTATTGTAAGAGTAAAAATACTCATTCCATTGGCAGACTATGTCATTTACCTACTCAAATTAAGAAGAAATTTGTTACTTATTTCTAGATCGTTGTTCCAGTGTACCCCTTATTTTCTAAGCTGCATATTGAAGAAATCTTAAAACTAAAACTCCACAAAAATGACCTGGAATTAACATGTTTTCAGCTTCATTGGTCCTACTTTCAATCAACCTGTTAGAAATGCACCATACAGAGTTTTATTAAGTCAAGGTGACAACAGTTTTAGCTGGAAAAGCTTTTTTGAAGTAAATCTATTTTCTGAATCAATGAGATGTTTAAAAGGGAAGTCTGAACCACAGAGATTTAAGATGCTATTCAAGGAAGGAAACTTTTCTTTGAAATGACTGCAGTTCATTTGGCTACTAGAGGTCGGGGCTGAAGTGGATGAAGTAAAGCTGAATAGACTTACTGTAACGTTTCCTCCTTGGTGCTTTATTCTACGTCAGAATAAGATGGATCTGGAAAGACTGCAAGCGTTTATAGAAGTTTGAAAATAAAGACGAGGATCAATGGGCCAGAAAACCTCTTGAGCAAATATATAAAAAAAGGTGTTAATGTATTCCAGGATGCTTTCTAGGCATCTATTTTAACGGTTCTTTAGGCACGTCCCACCCCGAAGCAACCTTGTAGTTTATCCCAGTAGATCATTTTACCTAAAAGGCATTCTTGCATATAACAATAGAAAGATGTTGATTTCATTTTGAAAAGTTCTTTAGTTTAACACAGATTTCTTTAATGTGTCCCAGTAAGATCAACACTGCTGACAGCTGGAGGCGGGGCTTAAAGTCACCGTTCCATGGAAACTTAAGCTGTTCTGTGCAGAGCTGCATTTGTCAATGGAAGAAGTGTTTTCATGTATAATTAAATGTGATCTCTGTAATAATTTAGCCTGTAATTAGAGAAAATACGTTTCATATTTATACTCAGACTTATAAAATCAGTTTAATAGCATCAGCTCTGACATATTAGGAGGTGATGTCCTCATTTTATGAATAATTGACAGCTAAGAGCCGAGGGCTTAGAAAATTTCTTTTTGTCCTCTTTGGAGATTAAGTGCAATCTGCATCACTGATTCAAAGCTGTAATCAGTGCATCCTCTAAACTATTATTACCTGTCTTGTTTGTGAGCAGGTACCTGGAGACGAGTGGAAATCAACTGGAGGGGGAAGAGGAGCAGAAGAAGCTGGAGCCCACAGCGGTCAGCTGCTACCTCAACACAGCAGCCTGTAAACTGAAGCTGCAGCTCTGGCAGGAAGCGCTGGAGAGCTGTGATGAGGTGATGTGATCTAATCTTTGCTGTTTGGATGGTTCTCTAGACCAGTGCTTCTCAACTGTTTTGAGTCCTTACCTCGTCCCAATGCCCGATCAATACTTGTACATCATATTTACAGACAAGCACTTATGAACCCACTTCAGCTGTTAGTCTCTTTGCTATATTTTCAAACACACTGGGATTTTTTTTTTGAAAAATATAAAGCAGCATTAAGAGGTTAATTTTCCCAAACAGACCGACAATACCCACCGCATCCCATTGTTTTGCGTTTACGATGTAAACCAATAAAGCTAACTTTTATTTTCTTTTTAATGAAATAAAATGATAAGTGTGCTAAACTTAACAGAACAAACCAGAGAACAGGCCATGATTAATTTTAAATGGTGCTAAAACATGAAAAATATCATCCTGCTCAAAAGCAGAGTTGTTTTACTGCAGCCGTTTAACGTGACGGCTGGGCCTGCTTGTTTGAACAGAGCAGCTTCTTGGTTTTATCTTAGAAACTGTCAAGCAGAGATCAGGATTTGTTTTTTCCATGTATTTCAGCACAGAGAAGGTTTTTGTTTTTGCACAGATACATGGATTCACATGGAAACGATACATCAGTTTCAGCTTTTGACAGTACTGTGTACATCTTACCACCAACAACCAGAAATCTGCAGAGATGTCCGATCCAAGGAGATGGAGTAAGGCATCCTGCAGCTCTGATGACAGGAGATGAAAGGCTGGCGTATCCAGTTGTACTTTTCCAGCCTGTTTTAATTTGGGGAATACTTATTCAGCTGTTCAAGCAGGCAGATAGGCAATAATTCGTTTAATAGTTTGAATGGTAATGTCATAACTCTCCATAAAGACATCAAGCTCTGGGACGCTTTAACATTTCCCTCCCATCTGCTTGCACCGCTCCAGCTTTCTCTTAAATGCTGTGATTAACTGGTTTTGAGTAATAAAAATCCCGTTTTAGACCAACCACATGGCATCCTTCTAATGTCCTGTCAGAAGCTACATTAATTTTGTAGATTTATATTTTTCCAAAATAATTTGCCGACCCCCAGAAATCTTCTCACGACTTCAAGGTTGAGAATGGCTGCTCTAGACTCTTAACTGTCTAAAAACGTACCGCCCTTCGCTACTGCATATTTTTTTAAGTGGGGTGGATTATTTGAACCAGGCTCCAAATCGCAGTTAGGATGGTAATTTCAACTTTAGAGGCATTAATTAATACAAGGTCAAGTAAAGATGACATTTCTGTTTCAGGCTCTTAAAATAAATCAAGAAAACACGAAGGCGCTGTTCCGGAGGGCCCAGGCCTGGCAGGGGCTAAAGGAATATAACAAAGCCTTGGTAAGATCCTTTAAACATTTCTTCTCTTTTATGGTTCCTAAGAAAGTCTGCTATTAAAACAGGCTTCAGTAATAGATTTTTTTAAATCTGAATTACACTTAGAAATGTTAATCTGCTATTGTGCTTAGCAGAATAACTGAAAACCATCAGTGTATGTAGAGTAATGAATTAAAAAAGATGTTTAAAGGGGTCAGAATGATTCTATAGGGTATTTGGTGCTGGTCCTTAAGGTCTCTGAATAGGGTGTGTAACATTGGTTGGACTGAAAATGGCATATTTGTTGTTTTATGCACCCTAATGCAACCCTGGTTAAAAGCCTTAGAATGAAACGACAGGTTTTCTTCCTTTTATGGTATGATCATGAATATTTAGATGAGCTGTGCTCTGATTGGTTGGTTTACAACAAGCAAAGACTCGTCATAGCAACAAGCACTCACTCACTGAAACATCAAATTGTTGATATGGAACAGCCCCTCATTTCAGTTAAAGAAATTCAGCAAATCCTGCTTTGAACTGACCAAGATTTTGAAAGCTGTCTTCAGTAAAATGCTTAGAGCAAATGAACAGCGGAGCATCAAACTTTGCAGGGATCTTCTGATAGACAAAAATAATCTATGGCTGTGGAGTCTTCGGATCCATTTTCTATAGAGAAACTGCCTGCATTGTAATTCTTGTAGAATTAAACCCAACTGTAAGCTAAACAGCTAAACCGGTGTCTTACATCTACCTCTATTCATGTTCTTGGGCCGTGAACCAGTGGGCTGGTCTGTATGTCAATCAGGGCTTGGTGATCTGTCACTTTTCTTTGTTTTAAGGGACCTCTGTTAAATTTGCCTTGGTGACATTTAGAACAAGACTTTAATTCAAACACCTGTAGATAAACATGGAAAATAACATACCGGCATACCTAAAAGTATAATTAGAATACAATGGAGACCATCTTTATTGAAATGTTTAATCTTTTAAGTCTTATTAAAAACAATCTCACTATGTCACCCTTATGTGATAAGAAAGCATCTATGTAAAACTAATCTACCAGTAGAATGGGATGGAAGGGTTGATTATGTATTAATATACCATATATGGATTTCTAATTGAGTATTATTTTTTTGCTTCAGGGGGATCTAAAGAAAGCTCAGGAAACTGCTCCAGAAGATAAAGGTAAATACTCTGCTTTATTCTTTATAATCATTTAAATATTCCATGCAATTTGCAATTTCCTGTAAATTTAAACTGAGTTTGGAAACCATAAAGAAGTAGTAATTGTGGAAAGGATGAAAGGTCAATCAAATTTCATACTTAATCATAACATTAACTCTCTAATTACTCCAGAATAACAGGAAACAAAATGTAATCAGTTTATATATGAATGAATTATGGGAGTAAAATACACCCTGTTTAAAGCTTCTGTGAACAGGAGGTATTTGGAAACTATTTCCACCCACAGTGTGCTCGTTTCCCAACACATGAAGTGCTCCATACAGTGTGTTAGAAAACTGACACTATAACTACAAATGTTCAAAATAAACAAAACCCCGAACCTTTTGAACCTTCTTTTCACAGCCATCATTAATGAAATGAAGAAAGTCCAACTGAAAATCCAAGAAGAGAAGGAGAAAGAAAAGAAAATCTATGCCAAAATGTTTGCCTAAACACTTGACAAACTTTAAGCTGCAACACGTTAGAATTTGTTCATGTTTGGAGTTTTTCTCCTCAGTACAAACTAACAGTATTTTGCCTTGATTTGGACCTGGTTTCATATCCTTTCTCTGCACTGAACTGCAGTCCATAGCATGGCCTGGTTACAGCTCATAAACTGAGCAAACAGGATATCATGTTAGGAATCAATGTAAAGTTTTTGAAACATCATTTTGTTTTATTTATGTTTTTATTGGTCAATAAAAACCAAGGATAACCAAGTGTTCTGTTATTGTCTTTCTGTGAAATTATACAGTATTTGTTAGGAATACTAACAGAAATTCTTACATTTACAGCTTATTTAATATCTTTTACAAAACTGAGAAACCTAACAGCTTCTCTGGATCGAGTACTTCCTCTTCAAATGCTAAAAACTTGTCCGGAATTAAAATGCCCTCTGAGCTCATGCAGAACTCATCAGCTGGTCTTTACTTTCACAAGGTCCTGTTCCTTAAACACATCATGCTTAATAATAACACCCATTATAATTTAAAGTTTTCCTTGTACCCTCAGACAGCTACATTAGTTAACGGCTTATACTCAGGCACATACCAACGACGTCGTACTCCTAGATAACAAATGCGTTTCATTCAGAACAAAGTTCACATTCCATTGTATGCAGGTCCGCCGCCTCCCTCTGGAACCACCCAGTTGATGTTCTGGCTGGGATCCTTAATGTCGCAGGTCTTGCAGTGGACACAGTTCTGAGCGTTGATCTGTAATCTCATCCCATCTCCAGTTTCCATGGGAACATACTCATACACACCTATGAGGGAGGGATAAACGAGGAAC
>NW_015150802.1:79551-129865 GCF_000732505.1 Cyprinodon variegatus
AAAATATATATATATTTTCAGTTCTGGGCAGTTTCCCACGTAGTTCTAACAATTGAGAGAAAAATCCTGAGGGGCCAGAAACTCCAAAGTAATAACTCAGGTGAAAGAAGGAAACAGGGGCGGCGGCGGCGGTGGGGGGGCATTTATTTATCTGTTATATTTATTTTGGTCACTTTTTTGGTCACTTTAGTTTATTCTTTGTCAGTATTTAATAACATAGCTCAGGTCTCTTAAGTTATTTTTCTTTAAAACAATTCTGTTATGGTTAAAAAAGTTGGTTAAATAAAGATTTAATTAGAAGTCTGTGTTTGTGTTTTTTATTAAAATTAAATCATTTAGCATTATAAAAAGTCCAGGCAGAGCTGCACATAAAATATGGTTTCAAATCTTTTCAATAATTATCGATATCGATCAATATGCATTTTTTTTTATCGATAAGCTTTTTTTCTATATCGCCCAGCCCTACTACAAACTGATTTTTATAAAGCAACATTTAAACGGCATCCTTTTCTCTAGGATCAATTTTATCATTTTATTGAAAAGGTTCCACCTCAGCATAAATCTTAGCCGTCTGATTTAGGTTTTTCTGCAGTGCTACACAACAGGCCACTGACTGTAGAATTAAAGAGATTATTCCTCTGGGACTTGTTGACGCTGCTCTGCCCATTAACCAACAGATGCTCTATGAGAGAATCTAGGCCAGTCACGATGAGGACCTCAGAAGTGCTGCTTCCTTTCAGAATGTATTTGGATGCATTTCTTTAATGCAACCGCACTGTGATAAATAAGAGAAAAAATAAATAATCTAAACTGCCTTCAGCTGGAACAGCCCCACATTTACACCGTGACATTATGCTGTAACGAATGATAAAAATTATCCAAAGTTTCCATAAACTACTTGATTTATTACTGCTTGATTCAACATCTTTTCGCTTTTTTTCTCTTGTTCAAAGGATAAAACCGATTGCAGTTAACTTCCCAGGCTGTCATAATGAAGTTTCACACTTTCCAGCCATTTCAAACACAACCCATCTTTGAGGAAATGAGTTGTGCTGCTTTCAAAATGAGATAAACAGCTGGCAATCTGTCTGCCTAGTATGCAAAAGCACTTTCCTCAACAACAATATCTCTTGAAAAGTTAGTCACATACAGAACCTAAGATGTCTGACTTTATAATCAATAAATCCTAATTATGTGGAAATAGCAGACCCAAGGCAGAAAAAGGTGTTTTTGTTTGATGAGAAGCATTGTGTTTTTTGTGTTAACTGTGAGGTTCTGGTGTTTTTTTCCACACAGCAAATTAATTGATTAGTGAAGGATAATAATTAGATTAAAACTGTAAACATGACTCGGCAGATCTAAAGTAAATCAGGTATTTACCTGCAGGGCAGAAGCGCTGCTCAGGTCCGTCATAAATGGCAAGGTTCCTCGCCACAGGGATGCTGTCATCCTTTAAGGTCAGGTGCGGAGGCTGGTCCCCCTCATGATTGGTGCCGCTCAGGGCCACAGAGGACAGGAGGTCAAAGCTAATCTTGCCGTCGGGCTTTGGATACTCGATGGGTTTACAATCTTTCGCTGGTTTCAGCTGGTTTGCATCAATGCCTGCCGTATAAAGAGTGCTGCTGGTTAGGAAATGTTGACTTTCTGAAGTGATATGATGTAGTAACACTCAAACACCGGCGTCTGCAGGACAAGGCTGGTCCCAGTCAGAACAGATAACATGTTCAACCACAATGACTTGGAATATAAGGTTTTACAGCAGCATCTCAATCAGTTTCAAATGGTAGCTTAAATTATTAAACAATACTAATAACTTTTCAATACAGAAATATGGACCTTTGTTCTCTTGACCTCTTTGCCTTAAATCCCTGAATAAATGCAGTGCAGCTGACATCAGGTTCAGGTTGTTAAATTCAACTAACTTCTCAAACACAGGTCCAATATCAGAAGACATCATTGTTCCCTAAATCAAAGTGCAGCCTTGAAAACAGTAATATAAACATATGACTGTATATTCACAGTTCTAACCTTTTTTTTTTTTCAAACAATATAATAAAATACAATAAAATAACCCATTTTACAAGACATTCAGCAGTCTAAATAATCAGGTTGTCCTTGAAAAAGGTACATCCTGTCCGTCTGCTCTCTTCCTATAAAGACTGATTTTACTAGGTTAATCCAGTCAACTTATATCTGAAAGTATTTTTAAAGAGTTATTTAACCCTAAATCAACTTTCTTTGCTAATAAATTGAATAAAAAAAAAAAATGATTTCAATAACCAATGAAACAAGAAAATTTACACTTCAAATAAGGAAACACAATTGCATAGTCTTATTTTCAGGTAAAAATACTCAATACATTGGCAAACTATCTCATTTACCTACTCAAATTAAGGATAAATACACTTAAAATAAGAAAATTTTACTTATTTCTAGATGGTTTTTCCAGTGTGGCCGTTAGGTTACGTGGATTCTGGCGTCCTTTATTAGCTGCACCTGTGTGTCTTTCATTGGTTGCCATGATGCTAATGCTACAGTGTGGGTTTTGGGACATTATGTAATGAAAGTGTGCTTATAAAATGACATCTCAATATTAAACATGACTGCTAAACCTTTGTTCAAAACAATGCAGCCCTTTTTATTTCCCTGTAGAGAAGCAAGATGAAACACTTGAAATATATCACTCTTCCTGTAGAAAAATCTATATAACCTTCCCTTCATAAATGAAATAACAGCATCATATTCACTGAGGAGTACTTGTATAAGAGTGAGAGCCTTTGCATTGGCCTATAGTCTGAAAAGTCCACAAAAGAGAAAACATTTCTATAGTTTCATTTAAAGCTTTTTTAATTTCCCCGTTTTCCTTCATGCAATTGACTTAACATAAATGTTGCTGCTCTAAATAGTGTTGCAGTAATAAGTCAGAAACAAAGGGATCGTCCTCACCTTTGTGTTTGAGCGTCCAAGGCTCTTTTCCTCTTAACATCCAGTAGAAGATGCCGGTGTAAACCATCCCACCATAAAGACCAAAGTAGTTGTGGAAGGACGGCCTGATGTTCCTGACTGCATACAGCTCTTTCCACACAGAGGAACTCTTCAAGCTCTCGCTGTACTCTGGTACATGAAGCCCTAGGACAGAATGAGGACAGATTAACATCTATCCATTAGTTTTCTCTCCTTTTTTTTGCCAGTTGTTAAAGAACGAAACCAGCTGATATTTCTAATCTAAATGTTCATTTATGGCAGAGGATTCATGACACTACTAAGCAGCGTCTTGCGTGCAGAAAGCTGCCAGAGCCCGCGTCATCCTGGGACATCTTAGGTCAGTTATTATCAAGCTTTAGGTGTTTTAATTTATCTGTGTTTAAGTTGCTTAAAAAGCAGGGTTTTGGATCTAGAAATTAAATCACATCCAAGCTAAGAATTGGGAACCGGAATGAGACTGGTAGAAATATAAGCAAATAAAAAGGTATTTTTCTCTTTATATGTTAAGTCAACGAACACAGTCAGAAATAGTTCTATTTTAGTCAAACTTTTAATAAAAACCTTCAAATGAAGAGCAGCTATATCTAAATGGGAGCAGTTTCATTTGGAATTCAAATTTCTAATAGTTATTTTACATTTCATAGATTTAATCTGTTTTATCTGTTATATTTCGTAACAATGCCAATAAGAAATAATACTTAGAATTTCTGCCATAGAAGTGACTGTATGACCAATTCTACCTTTAAATAATAGGCTGTGCATCACTGACGTATTTTTCATGTTGACAATGCTTTTCTAGGGAATTTCAATCTAAAAATGTGCTGAAAGCGCCAGATATCCTTCAAAGTCTTTGCCCAGACATTTTTATTGATATTTCAGTCTTTGATTGATGCTCCTATAGGTCGAGTACAGAGTTTTGTGCCCGTTTGAATGCTGCTGTCTTGTTACACTTTAGTTACCTTTCAGTCAACATTTCAAACTTATCAAAGTCCTCGCCATGGTAAATGATACCCTTTATAGATCTGCAATCTTAGAATTAAAGATGGAATATATGAGACTCAATTATTAAAGATTATACAGCTGATCCAAAATGTATAAAAAATTTAATAAAAAGATCCATCAGAGTAAACTTGCAGGATTATGTTTGGTATTCTAATTTGAGTGAAAAAGTTCAAATAAACTAAATGGTGTAATACTCCGATAACTTATTTATAGGTTTTCATTAACAGTTTACCATTTCCTCACTCTGTGTTGAAGTAAATAGAGATTAAAACCAAAACAGCCGACAGTGAATCTGAATCCTTAAAGGAGTAATAATTCCGTACCTGCAGTCTCTGAGTCCAGGCTCTCTGCTGTGACTTTAGGGAAGATGGCTTCAGCAGCCAGCATGCCGCTCTTCATAGCTGTATGGGTGCCTTTGATCTTTGGGACGTTCATGAAACCAGGGCTGCAGCCGATCAGCAGTCCTCCAGGAAACGTCAGCTTAGGGATAGACTAGAGAGGAATATAAAACAAAGTGGGTTTTATTCAGCTGTCTAAAAGGTGCGACTTGCTACTTAATTTAGGCCACCAAATAAAGACATTAATGCATATTTAGTTTACCGTTAATGACTGTAATGGCCGTATGTGCAACCACACAACAAATGGTCTGGTAATTCTTTCATTAAATCTTATATTTTACTGTACTGTATTTAATATTTTTTTTTTTGCATTGATTTGGCATTAGCTGACTATTTTGGTGCACACATTTGGTTGACTCATTTTCTAATTTCTTGCATGGTTTTCTGTAGATTAATATATTTGTCATTTGAGTTGCCAGTTCCTGGGAGGCTGTCACGAGTGAAGCCAGTAAAGGAAAGGAGGCCCCAGCTGCAAAGGATCTCCTCATTGACATGGAGGCCTAGTTGGACTCTTCCACCTACTTTTAGAAGGGGTGTTGGAAGGGTTTAAGTTTCTGTATTTGGTTTTGTTTTCTATAATTAAATTTGGAAAGTTTAATACTTAAGTCCTCTTCCTCATAGGTTGCTGATTTAGTATGGTGCTGATCAGTTTTGTCTTTTGTTGTTGTTTTGTTTAGGAAAATGTATTTTACGTTTCCCTCTTTTTTTAAAATGGTCTGATCAACCAGTGTATATAAATATATGTTTCCCTTGTGTGTCAGTTAGGTAGGTCTTTTCCTGTGTCAGGTTTGGATTATGCTGATTTTTGTCATTTGTTTTCCTTGATGGGCCCAGTCTTGTTAAAAGTTAGAACTTTATTTTTGCTAAATAAATTTGTAACCATTTTTTCATTAATGACTTCCCTGTGCTTCTCTGATTTTTTTGGCTCTGTCCCTCACAATGACAAACACGTTAAACTATTTTCCTTTTCTATAAAGTAACAAAAATAGCTGTACATTTTGAGTAGCAGGGTTTGGATGCTAAAATGTAAAACCATGTTGTTTTTTTTCTAGACCAACTATGAACAGATGTGACTCAGAAGCATCCGTGGATCAAATTTAATGATCATCCTGCAAAGAAACAAACTCTAAAGTTTCAGTAAACAATCTGTTCCGGCTCCTCATTAGAAAATAACAGAACCAGGAAACCAAAACCAACAAACTTAAAAGGTTGCCTAAAACTTTTCAAGCCAAACTTGATTGACACTAACACAATATAAAAGAGGTAAGTTTGTTATAGTTAAAATCATGCAGCAAGTGTTTTTATCTTAAAGAAAATTGAACTACTTTGTTAATATTATTAATGTTCTAGAGGATTATGTTAGAACAGCTGGCTGCATCTCGAAATTATAACATAACGGCAACAATGAGTGGCTTTTCTTCCCGATTAAATCAAGGGCAAAGGTCAATCTTACCTGGTATCCTCCCTCGTTTAAGGCTCTGGCTCCATAAGCTATCCTCTGACCTCCCTCCAGTGTGGAGGCTATGAAAGGGTGATGTTTCCAGCGTTGGAACTCCCTGAACGGGCTTAAATAAGGATTGGAATAATCTAAACCAATCTGGAAGAAAAACAGAAGAGTTCATCAATAGTAGAAATGAAACCTTGCAAGCATATACCTTTGGCAATCAATCAAGTCCCAGTTTTCATTACTTTTTCAAGTGTTTTATCTCATTGAATATCATAAAGAAAGAAAATTTTTCAAAGTTGCACCGGATGCTGTATTATAAACAAATGTTCAGTGAGTTTATCCTGCAAAGCAAATGAGCATCTGCAACAATCTCCCCCTAAGGTATGAGTGAAATATTGCACTCATGAGGAATAGATGATTATCCTGACAGTTTGTTTTTATCAACACCATGAGGCTCAGTTGTCAATTACATGCAGATGGAGTATGAAAACACTCACCACGAAGCCTAAGGCAACTAGAGGTTCTCCTTCATTTAGGTGATACAGGAAGGATCCGCCATATGTGTGTCTGTCCAGGGGCCAACCGACCGAATGCTCTGTCCTGCCGGGTCTCCACTTCTTCTCATCAATCATCCACAGCTAAAGATTAGATTGGAGGGTTTAAAAAAGAAAAAAGTTATGAAGGTTGACTCTTGCTAGCTTTTTTAAACAACACTTTGAAGACTGTGAGAAATCTCTGGAGCGTGAGTGTTATCAGCTTCACCGCTACAGCCGCTAAACTGCAGTGACATTTGGGTTATTTCACTTTACGTTTAGTATTTTAATTATTTCTTTTTTGGCAGAATTAACCAGTTAAAGAAGAACCATTATCGTTAGTTTTTTTTCCAAACAGTGCGATGTGTTTTTACCAGTTAAAGTTAGTTACCTCTTTCAGACCAATAGCGTAAGTCTGGGGTTCACAGTTCTCCCGCAGGTTGAACTGCTTATAAAGCTG
Source organism: Cyprinodon variegatus (assembly GCF_000732505.1). Taxonomy (NCBI): domain Eukaryota; kingdom Metazoa; phylum Chordata; class Actinopteri; order Cyprinodontiformes; family Cyprinodontidae; genus Cyprinodon; species Cyprinodon variegatus. The sequence continues at coordinate 86,377 of NW_015150802.1, forward strand.
CTTGGCTAAATGGCCGTGGCAGCCTTCTCCAAACAAGGTCACCTTAGCATGTAGCTCCATTCCTCGCTCAAAAACATCCTGAAAAATGGATTTAAAGTAAAACATATTGAGTTGTATCAGAGATTTAAACAGCAAAATGTTGTAAAAAATTAAAAAAATAACCACTAACATAAGGCCTCCATGTGGTTAACCAGTAAAATAAAACCAATTAATGCAATCAGCAGAAGAGGGATACATCATTTTTCAAATGAAAATCTAAAATGGCAGCCAATTTTTGGTTCCCTTTATCAAAATAAATAATAAAAAAAGAAATCCAGTAAAAAGAAATCCTAATATTAGTCTAATAATGAGAGCTACTGATCTTATTTTCCCTCCCAACATGCAAATGCCATGTTTTGTAGAAAAATAACCAAAGGGGAAGGCGACATGATGCTAAAAACATCCTGGGGGGGAAATATAAAAACTTTTGAAGGCTGCAGGTGAGTCCAGCTGAACTGTGATGAAAACAATAATTAAAGACTAGAGCAGGATGGAGAAATCTATGAGAGAATGATTAAAGAAAAAACTAACTATGTAACATAAAGCCCTGGATACAGCGTTAGTAGTGGTTTGTACAAAAGGGAGATTTGTTTTATAATTTGGGGACCTTCAGTCTGTATTTATACAGAGAATTATGAGTCAGTTTTTTTAATTTATTTATTATAGTGATTTGTGAAAATTAGTCTTTCTGGCTTTGGTGTGTTTTCCTTCTTCAACTTATTACAGTTAATCACAAGGAGTAAAGGAGGCTTTGACTGAGAAACCGAAAGAGGCAAGAAGGGAGAGATAATCTGGATTTCATTCTGTGAACTTGTCCCACCAAAAAAAAAATAGGTTTAGAGTTTATTTTTGTTTTTTAGTTTTTTGAAAAAAAAAAAAAAAAAAGGTTATTTCATAGGAGTTTGATAGACTTTGCAAAACACCATTCAGAGGTTTTTACAGGATTATGCTTTGGGCTTAGTTGGGAGTTTTATTGAGGTTTTAATCTTGTTTATTTAGACATCAGAATTATACTATATCAACCTAATATGATACAAGTCTGGGCCATAACGCCTTGCTGCAATTTACAAGACAGCGAAAATGTTTAACATTTGAGTTTCTATTGAAGGGGGGAGGTTTCTGCTTTTACATTGGTCCTGCTCTGTTTAACCAAACAGCTGAAAAATTAACCTTCTGTCATCACAGTTAAGAAACCAAATGATGTCTTGCAGATAAGAGATTTATTCAAAAGTAAGAAAACAGGTCAGGGATTAAGACTGATCCTAAGGTGTAAAAAAAAAAAAAAAAATCAGTAAGTATTCAGACAGTTCAGAGAGATTTAAACAAGACACAGCTGGCCTCAGCTTCTAAGAAATGTAGAGAGACTCAAACAACAGAAAAATAAGAGTTTCCATCTATCCCTAGTATATTAATCCTCCATTTCCAATAACATAAAAAGAGACTAGATCAAATTTGTTTTCTTTACGGTACATTACCTTCGGTGAGCCATCCTTGGCAATGCCTACATCATTAGTGGCGATACCTTTAACACTTCCGTCCTCGTGAAACAGGACCTGAAATTATAACGCAGGTGATGGAGAGGATGGATGTGTCTATAAAATGATGAAGACACACACTGTTAACCAGCTGTTCCAAAAGATCAGATGTGTATATGCAGTTCAGATGAGACATTATTTTAGATCCACACAAAAATCCTATTCAGGGTAAATTTATATATGATGAACCCAAGTTATTTTTTAAATGAGAAACAGCAGAAGATTGAGTGTTATATTTCTTCGACTACGCAAAATAATTTGTACGCTTATCCTCTAAAATCTTTATTTAGATGTCACCATTAACTGATTTCCTGTTTCGGCCAGGCTTGTGTTTATGGGTCTTCCTCCATCGTTACAGTTTTCTTGCACAGCTAAAATGCTACTCTGTCAACGAGCACCCCTGTCAGAGCAGAGCATCCCTCCTCTTTGCCTTGATAATCTCCTGGGCTGCTCTCACAGCTTGCTTTAAAACAGATGTCCGTCTGAGCAGTGGGATGTCCTTCAATCAGCTCTGCTGTATTTGGCCCACTGACAGCGGGTCCCTCCAGAATTCAACCCACTGCTTCTGTCAGATGATCAAATACCACAAGTGACTGAGAGCCATCTGGAAGCCGTACGGACCCGCGCCATCTAACAGCGTCCATGTTAAGGTCGGTCAATTCAAGCTTCGCTATACTTTCATCATTCAGCCATTTAAAGACAATTTGATCTAAGTTTCATCTGAACAAACAAAAGAAAATGAAAACTGTCTCTGATATCTCATTGCTTCAAGTTTTAAAATCGGAATCAACTTAAAAGTTCATTATATTGAAACTTAGTAGTGATCAGGAAGTTGTAATTTCAAGTTTCAAGCAAATTAAATATGCTGTCTGTGCAGATAGGGTGAGAGGGGCATGGAGAGCAGCAGTACCAATAGCGTTAGCATGTGGTTTAAAAAAAAAAATATATATATATATATACCGAAGTCAAGAACCTGTCAAAATTCAGAAGTTTATATTCAATCATCAGTATATAAATGCATAATAATCAGTCTTTAATTGTGTAAGCTGCATTTTATTAGTTTCTAAGGGTGAAATAATTATCCAACACACTGTGAATCTTCTTTAGCCTGCACAGATTAGAATAAAAATGAACAAACAAGTTTGTTAGAGAGAATTGGTTTGATAAAAAAACAAACATATACATTAATAAATAAGATTTAGGACATTGTAAAAGAAAACAAGTAAAGTGAGTCATGAACTACAGTTTAAATCCCATTTATTGGAGCCTTTATTCATGCATATATGTTATATTTGAAAGCAGAAAATAATGCAAGTTAAGGTTCTACTACAGGTTTCCATTTCTCCTCCATCTAGTGAAGATACTCAAATAAAAATCCTTCTCTGATATATTAAATTACAAAATATCTTTATCATCCTTATTGACCAATTATTTCACCCACTAGTGGTAACTAATTGATAAAATAAAATGACTGAAATCTATACATAAATCTCCAGTAATATTTGATACTGTAAAGTGTGTTTTTATGACCAAAAAGATTTAGGTTGGTGATCTATTAAATAAATTTATATCTCAATAACTAGACATACTTCTGATCTGAGCCAGATTCATTTATTTTACTTTGTTGATTTCTTTCTAATGAGAGATATAGTCCTATAAAATTCTAGTTTTGACTCCATAAAGGCAGACATTTCCTGGAATATTTCAAAACATATTTCAGCAAATAACCATAATAAAAAAGATACAAGTTTACAGGCCAATTAAATTTTAGAAAAATGAAAAACAAAGCAGGAAGAAAATTCATAAAAAGCAGAATGCATCAATAGAAAGTTTGTGTTCATACTGAGATATTATTTTAGCTGTTTTGTATGCTAACCTGTATTATTTAAACATCCATAGTGTGAAAAAAAAGATCATGCCCATCATATTCCCTGTCACTGTCATATAACCATACAAAAATGACATATCCAGTCCCCTCCCATTCACAAAAAACCCTTAAAAGGCAAAAAGTATGCATCCATAGTAAAACACTTTGAATGGTTTAATGAATGTAAATGAATTTTGATTAAAGGAATTAAAGGATCTCACCTCAGCTGCAGCATAACCAGGGTACAGCTCCACTCCAAGCTCCTCAGCCTGCTCCCCCAGCCAACGCACAAGGTTTCCCAACCTCACAATGTAGTTACCATGGTTCTGCATGGGCAGCCCTACAAACATTTAGATTAATCACACAAATATAGTCCTTCTGAATGAAGCACTGCTTTATTAACTGGCTCCAGAGATGCCATATAAAAAGGAGACTCTCTGCTAAGGAAAACATGTCTGAGTGAATCAAAAATAACAAATCCAGAATGTTTAGTCAAATATATATTTAGAACGCACACCACTCAAGTATATTTCATCTTTAGTATATCCATAATATTAACAAGATGCACATGGATTGCAGCAGAGGCGGTGCAGGCTGGTTTAAATTGCTCCACTTATTTAAAATGCTTGGAGCCCTTTTATCCATGCTAAAGCAGAAACATGAAATCATTCAGAATCCTGTTCATGATTATTTACATTGTTTAGAGGCAGAAAAAAATGCAGACTACACCTTTTTGTTTGTAAATATAAACACTCTGTAAACTAATTAACTAAATAGCTCCCATTTAGCTATGCTGTATGACGTATCCAGCGTATCTTCTCTGCTGTGCCTGGAAGGTGAGGATGTGATGACACAAAAGTGGGTGGCATTACGCACAAATGGGTAACATGAAAGACGAAGACGTGGTGGCAGCAAGCACAGTAGAGTGGGAGGGTTTTTGTGATTTAATGCCTTTCATTGAGTCTAACTGTAAGATTAAAACCAGCCAGAACAACTTGTTTAAAAGCCCTAGTATAAGGACATGGTCTCTACCACCAGATTGTTGGATTACACTAAAAACAGAGCTATATCACAGCTACCATCCACCTCATTAAATGAAGGGGGAAATATTCTGACAGCATGTTAGAGCAACACACCCTGTCTTTTATTGATCATTTTAAATCTCTGTACACTGAAAATAATCAGTGTTTAACATATTTCAATCAGTAACCCAATAGGTTCCTGTTTTGTTATACCTTAAAAATACTGTATTTTCCGGGCTTTGGCCGCTACTTTTGCACCATGCGGCTTATAAGAAAGTGCGGCTTTTCTGTGGATTTTTCCTAACCGCCAGAGGGGGAAGTCAAAGTTGGAAATCAAAGAATAAGGGCCTAATTTTCATTTAGCACAAGAACATGCTAGCAGCAGGCAAGACGGAGAACAATTTTTCAAATTTACACATTTTGACATTTGCTGCATTAAAGCTGCCGAACCAATGAAGAGACTGGGCTGAACTCCTGCAGAGCTGAAATAAAGAGCCGATGAAGCCCCATCTTTCAGTCGAAGCTCTTACTGCTGCAAGCTAACAAGCTAACGGGAGCTAGCATTATTCTCTGTCCCAATTCTATAGCTCCCCCTACAGGTTTGGTTGGAGACAGTTCAGTAGATATAAGTGGCTTATAGCCCAGTGCGGCTTATAAATGTACATTTCCGTTTTTTTCTCTCCAAAAAAAACGGAGTGGGCGCGGCTTTAGTAAGGTGCTCTCTATAGTCCAGAAAATACGGTATATTTATTAATTTGCAAGAATACATTTCTGTAGAGTCAATATCCAATATAGTTGGTATTCTAAATTATTAAAATATAATTTTCTGAACTCATATAATAAAAAATATTTAGCCCTTCATGTATTGGAAAGATCCTCTTGATACAAAAGAAAACTCAGGTTTTTAAGAAAACGGCCACTTAATGAATCGTTGATCAATCGATGAGATTGATCAACTTTAGAATAATCAATTAACTGAACTTGCATCCCTTCCCGATACAAGGGCTATATATCTTAAGTGATATTACTCAAAGAACAACCGCCAACAAAACAGTATGAATACAACTGAACCATTGATTTTTAACCTATGTTTAACAGAAACTTCAAATAGAAGTGGTGTCTTTTTATCAGCTTTTATAATTCAGAGATATCAGATGCAGACAGACAGACAGAGGGCTAAAGGAGGCGTGTACCTGGTAATATGGGGACAGGGATTCTGTGTTTCTCTGTAAAAATGCTGAACACGTCTTCTGTCACTGGAGTGTTCAGAGGTGCCTGAGAGACAGAGCAAACACATCCTACTTTATTTATACATTTAATTACGGTTTAATATGCCTATCAGTATTAGCACAAAAAAACAGATCTTAGAATACAGCATTTGAGTAGGGGGGATGGGTTAATATGCTGAGGAATTCATTACAATATGTAAATCGCTCCACTACAAGATTTAACACAGTGTGAATCTGTGAATGGGGAATTATCGATAGGAGGAAAAAAAAACAAAATATTGAAGAGATGCAGAGAGAATTGATCTGGTGAGCAGAAATACACCACTTTGCTTTAAAATTCTGATTGATATTTGGACACGGAGACCTTTTATGATCAGTAAGGGCATAATTTGCTAAAGTAGGAGCTAACCTGTGGCAATGACCATGAAACTCAACACGCTACAGCATCTCTTATCTGTTACAGACGTGTTGGACTATGGAATGCTGTTTGCCTTTTGGAAATCTCACAATTGTAACAAGGGTCTATTTACACCTCAGGGAACATTTGGAGACTGAAGTTAATGCTCAGTAATGCTAAAAACTAAAACATTATGTTTAAATTCTAGTTCTTTGTTTTGAAATAATACTGCTGCAGAGATGCACTGTTCTCTCCATTTCTTGCATACATGGAGAGAACTGACCCTGTCCATATAGAAATCAGAGTAAATAAATGATAAATAAATTGAACATTATTGATCTCACATTAGAGAAATTTATCTCTGCATTTAACCCCTTCCCATTGGGAGCAGTGGGCTGCCACTGTGAGGCGCCCAGTGAGCAGTGTGGGGTTCAGAGTCTTGCTCAGGGACCAAGAGTGGCAGTCTGGGGGAGTGGGGGATTGAACTCCCAATCTCAGGATTCAAAGCCCTATGCCCTAACCACTAGACCACCACTCCCCTTAATAAGACTGGGTTTTAAGACAGAGCTGCACCCTAGCCTGGAAGGTTCTAATCTCAATTGCAGATTTTCAGCATCAGAGTTAAATGACTTTTAGGAACGATTGACATCAAAGTTCACATGATGTGTTTGGTTAAAACCCTCACTAACAATGTTCCCCAAGTGTCAATAATAAGAACGAGAGGACTTGTATCTTGATGCTTAGGGGTCATAACATATATTGAGATACTTGCCCCTCGTTCTTTCCAGTCAGGAAAGAGCTCAAAGAGGGCGCTTGGCTCCAAACAGGCTCCCGACAGCGTGTGTGCGCCGATCTGAGGGGCCTTCTCCACAAGGCACACTCGCAGCTCCTTCTCTTGTTCATTTGCAAGCTGCTTGAGGCGAATGGCTGCAGATAGACCAGCAGGACCACCGCCTACTATCACAACATCTGCCTCGTCTGCAAACCTTTCCATTTCGATACCTATGAGAGAAAGACAGGGAAGCATGTTTGTGTTTGAGCAATGCAACAAGTACAACCACGTGTGGAGGATTAAGATAACTCACGATAATAAGAAATAATAAGAATCATAAAACACAAATAGGTAAAATCCAGATAAACTAATATATGAAAACATGCAGAATTAAGACAAAGCTGGGAGAATATTTCAGATTTTTCAACCCATTCTACTAATGATTCAAGATAAGGGCCAGTGTGCAGTAGTTGGACACAATTGGTACCAAATTCTGTTTATGAAAAGAGTCTGCAAGTATTTAAGAGGGAAACACCTGGCCTTAGAGACAAAAAAAATAACTCTTTGAATTTATAGTGCAAAAACAGGACCCCTGATTGTGTTCTGTTCAAGATTAAAAAGATCATGAATTGCTTTTTAATTGTTTTTGGAGTTAAAGTTATCTATAATAAATAAAAACAATTGGTTTTACAACCGATTTCACTTTCAAATGGCATATGAGTAAAAAGTATCAGTGGCCACAAGGTCTCTAATAGAATAGAGAATAGAAAGCGCAAACAATTAAAAGCCATTTTAACAATAACACTTTCTAAAAACAGACATGTTTACAGGAAACATGGGATAGTTTTGATTCATATGCCTGTACAGTTGTAATTCTATTGGCATATATTGGACAATGCATCTTACAAGATTTTTTATTCAGTTTTACAGGTTCTGACTGATAAAAACAGCTTAAAAGGAAAACACAAAATAAACGACAACAAAAAATAACACATGCCAAAGGATAGGATTTGGCATGTGCTATAAAGATCCTTTACCTTAATCTGAGTACATACACGAAGGGAGTGTATCAAAGACCGCACTGGAGTCCAAAAGAACAAAGATATTTCCCCCCCCCCCCTGTGTTATCAGCCACCATAAGGTATGAAAAAGGTTTGAGAAAGAGGCTGAAGTTATAAACCACAGCTGCACACAGTTTTACTCCAATACTATGAACCATGAGAGGTGAAAGGAAACGACACACGGTAGAGACTGGGACATTTGTTGTTTTGGAACCAGAATAACATTTGTTTGTTATGAATTGGAAGAGAGTGACAAGGACAGAAGGGGGGAAGTATTAGGATATTAATTTCATGTCGTCCTTACAAGAGCTGAATTTGGGAGAATCATTGATTTCTGCATTGATCAAACCCTACAAAACAAAAAAAAGACACTACGCGACTTAGATCTAGCTATTAAGACCTATCCAAGTATTGTCTAATATGTATTGATTGTTATAAGCTTCTCAAGGTCAAGAATGAGAAGCTGATGTTAGCATTGAATCAGTCGAGCTCTCAGATTGAATCGGCTTGTCATTTTCAAACAGATCAATTAAATCAGCAGTACTCTAAGGGGAGCGTTTATATTCCATATCCAAGCAGTTTATTTTCTTTTAAAGGAAGGAAAATACTGGCAGTATGTAGAATAGTGAGTATAATACTCTGCAGATACTACTTTGGTTACTTTGGCACTATAATATAAAAACTGGGTTTAACCACAGGAAAAGTAAAATGGAAAAATACATGTTACACCTTGGTAACATATTGCCAAACATTTCTAAATGTGTTTTAAACTATAATAACTAGCAGCCGTTTCTTTCTACTTAGGGTGTGTTGCAGAAAAGGAAATAAAAAAGTTCACATTGATATCTTTAAGACGATCAGGTTGGATCATTAATATACCAAGATCTCATGACGGGTATAAAAACATGAGCGACCTTTATGCAAGAGGTGGATACCTGGCTCTCTTATATAAAAGAACTTCAGGAAGTTACTTTAACCATAAATACAGGGTGTTGTAGGTCTCACCTTCCCATCTTGAGTCTTTATCTCGGGGATGAATGGTGTAGTGTGTGGTGATGCGGGGTGCTGACACTGAAGAGCAGGTCCTCCTGTGTATACTGCTGTAAAGTTGAGGGGCTGCAGGGTCTGTCTGCAGTGTTGTCAATGCCCTGATACATCTGTGTGCTGCAAGAAAGATCCCAGATCAGACCAGTTAGAACAGGTGGCTGGGAACCACTTTTAACTGGTTCAGATTGGTAAAACTGTATCCTCTGAACAAAGATTTAAATCAGTTCCATTAGGCAAAAAAACAACAAGTTTCAGCTTTATTAGGCAAAGAAGTTTAACTAAAACCATTACTACAACAAGATGATGTTCTTAGAAAACAGCTGTCAAACAGATAAAAACACATCAAGTTTTGAGTCTTTTTCTGAAAAATAATACTGTTAATTATTTTCAACAATAACTCATAAGAACAGTCTGAAATATCTTAATAATATTCAGCAGATATTTTTTTCACCCATTTCATGTGACCCAAATAACCGATTCAACTTTCACCCAGATTAGCATTATGCTAGGAAAAATGAGCATGCTAATGCGATTTAACCTTTTTTTTTATTCCCCCTATATACATAAAAAAATAAAGAAATAAGGAGAAACATCGACTTATGTTAATAGCTGAGCATGAATTCACAACAGAGTTTAACTTTGTAAGTTTAAATGAAAACCAAACCAAAGTGCAGCCCGTTAGCCTGTTAGGCTAAATTAGCTTCCCTACCTTTGCATGTGTATCTGCTGACTGGAAACATCCTCTGTCCGTTAGCGCTAACCCACCAGAAGACCAGAGCTCCCCTTTCAAAGTCGGGCAGACAGAGGTGGCTCCGTGTTTCCTCCGAACCCGGTCCAAAGTTTATGAAACCCGGTCGCCCAGCAAGTGACCGCAGAAACTGCCTTACAAAACACGTCTCATAACACAGACAGTGGGGAGCGTCAAAAGCTGCGCTGCTGCGCTTGCCTAACAGCTCTGTAACTGCGCATGTGTAGATCTATATACTTCAAAACATCCGGATGGAAGTTTAAAACACAGCGCATAAGGTATAGAGATCTGGAATAATATAGAAGAGGGTCCAAACGGTTTACTGTTTCATTTGCTAATGCTTGATGCTAACCATCAATAGAAGAAAAGTTGTTCACTTTAATTTTAATCCTTTATAGGACAAGTTACAGTTTGGAGTCCCCCCCACCCCATCCCTCAGTGAGTTTTAGAAGCACAACATCTATATCCAGCCATTCAGCAAGGATGCTGCTACATGGCTGTACATCTTATTTTGGCATTTGACCAATTAGATGAACCCTTGAATTATATATTACCTACTGTAAATTAAGTTGGGGGAAAAAAGAAAAAAGTTAACTAGTCAAAAAAAAAAAAGGTAAAAAGCTAATTGAAATTTATAAACTAAAAAATGTAAGTTCCAGTATCAGCATTAGTGCCTCTAAAGTTATTTTAGACCAAAAACATTTTTTGTGAGTGTAAAAGCACTTTTCTTCTTTGTCTTAATATATTCTGGAAAATTTACGTAAGAGGATTAGGGCCACTGGAAAAAAAAAAAAAAAAAAGAAAAAAAAGTTAACTGACTTTTACATTTTATTTCAGTTTAATATGGGATTTTTTTTCTCTGAATTCTGACAGCTAACAAACCTGTTAGCATCAAGCTGTAGCCATGTCTGTTTTAGAGACTAAACTAGCTCTCTTGTTTTAACCACCCTCTGCTCTCCATTAATGAAATAGCATCACCGGGGACCCCTTGGGCACGTAAAAAGTCGCCTAATTCCATCATTTTCCACCATTGTGGCAATGGCCCTCCCAAACAACTCACATCTTGTCAATGAAGCTGAGTGCTCCCACATCTCTTCCTTCATGGTGCCCATCTACATTAAGATCCACAATTCTGAGATTAAAGTCAGAATTCTGAGATCAAAGTCAGAAATATGAGATTAAAGTCAGAATTCTGAGAAACAAGTCCGAGTTCTGAGATTAAAGTAAGAATTCTGAGAAACAAGTCAGAGTTCTGAGATTAAAGTCAGAATTCTGAGAAAAAAGTCAAAATTCTGAGAAAAAAGTCAAAATTCTGAGAAAAAAGTCAGAATTCTGAGAAAAAAGTCAGAATTCTGACTTTTTCTCCCATATTAAACTGAAATAATATTTAAAAATCATTTCAACTTTTTTTTTTTTTTCAGTGGCCCTAATCCTCTTCAGTACACGTTGGTGTTTCTTGTTATTACATTGACATTCATTTTTGCCATCAAAATATCCATATTTTTTGAATGTTACAAAGATAAGGTCTTCTCCTGGATTTCAATAACACTATTGGCTTGAGATTTTGATTTTCAAAGTATTTCACTGAGTGCCCTATAAAGGGTTAAGCAGAATTTGAAAGAGCTGTAATATTAAATTACTAAATATTTTAAAATAAAATAGCACTAGATTTAAATTTTTTGATCAAGTAAAAGAAGTAGGTAAAATAAAAGTTAAAAATTAGAAGGAGAAGCTAAAGTAATGCGTAACTGAAAATAACAATTGACTTTATAATTAAGACGATTAAATAAGACAAAAACAGTCAGGTGCGAATTATGACACTTTGAAAAAACGAGAAAAGCAATAAATTTACATACTTGCAAAAAATGAGTTCAGGTAAAGGAAACCTTTCTCTCAAACAAGTTTCAACATAAACCTTATTAAACAAAGTCTCTTATAGTAGGTACTACATATCTAATAAGAACATAGGAAATTACATCAGTGACAATATCATCTGTATAGAGCATATTTACCTGCCCTACAAATGGTTATACTGGTAAAAATTAACATAAATTTAAGAAAAAGCAAACAAGAAGTGTCTATTTTAACAAGTTTTTGTATGTATGTATGTATGTATTGCGGTTTTGGCTAAAACCCAGTTGTTCTTTATACACCTAATACAATTAAGTGTCTTAGAGGATGGCTTGGCAATAACCTTTCCAAATGTAGAAGTACTTTATAAGATGCTAAGTTAAGGAAAAGCACAAAGTAGTGTCCAGTAAAACTAACCCTTAAAGGAGAAAGAGGCTCTTTCCAACCATTTATCTTTCCAGCTCTAATCTATTAGTTATATCAACTGGATTAAGGAAAATAAGGAATGGTTTTAGTTTTTGGACCTGGATTTTCCACCTCTGATTTAATGTTTTGGGCTTAAAAAAAAAAAAAAAAAAAAGGAATTGTGTTAAATGAATAAAACATAACTAGTCACCACCCACTTGTGATTTCACTGTTAAATTAGAAAAAGATGGTGTCTTTCTTGGTTTGATGAAATAATTTTATAAAATTGATAGCAAACCCATTGAGTAAACATCAAATAAATTTTTCATCTTATGAAATAAAATCATATTTTGGTAATAAAAACTGTTATTATTCATGGAAAACCTATAAACTGTCTATTAAATTACTTTTCTTGAGTATTTTGAATTAAATTAAAGTTACTTTCCAGACGACCCAAAAACTAGCCATAACTGTAAAGATTTCTATCTTCCAAATGGGGAGTTTTTCCTCTCCCCTGTCGCTTCATGCTTGCTCATGATGGACAGGTTACCTAAACCTGTGTTATCCAACTGGACTTCCATCTTCCAGGTCCCTGAGTGAAGCTCTAGTATCGGCTCACACAGTCCACTGGATCTCCTCATAAAGCTCAGCAGACCGTCTCACTAACCTACAGTCTACAGACTGACCAACTTCATCTATCTCCACTCCACCAGTTTTAGGCCTGGGGGGAAACAACTATTCTTTTCTCCTGTTAATGCATATCAATCAAAATTCAGTGCCCAAATTCCTGCTGAGGTCTGAGCGCCAAAGACAAAGTAATTGTATTAATACATTTCTCCTAATTGTCCTTTCTCTTCGTGTGAGTTTTTCAGATTAAAATTGTATTGTATTGTAAGAAAGAATTGTGAATTATTGTAACTGTCCTTGAGCCATATTACCCTTTTATGCAACCCCTATGTAATCTATTGGCATGCAGGAATGTACTTTTACAAAATCCCGATATTTTTTATGTTTGATTCCTACAATTGTCCTCAAATGTGGTGTTTGTATCTCCTGCCATGTTAAACCGGCTCATCTGTTTTTGAATACTTAAAAGAGCCCATCCATCCATCCATCCATCCATCCATCCATCCATCCATCCATCCATCCATCCATCCATCCATCCATCCATCCATCCATCCATCACAACCCCTTATTCCCTTACGGTGTCACGGGGGGTAGTGGAGCCCATCCCTGTAAATGGGCTTAAAATAATTGATTGACACAAAAGGAATTTTTTTAATTTTCTCTCTTATTTTTCACAATCAGTACTGATTTATATCAAGATATAAAAATACGTTTTTAGGGTCAACTCTATATTAGGACATAAGCCATGTGGGGCTTCCCAGCATCTGTGTTCTAATATGAAATTCCCCTAATAATAAAGTTACATAATCTACTCAAAACTGCAATGGGAGAATGCTATAAACATTTGGGATTTTCCCCATCAGTAATATACACAGTAAAAAGTCCTGAAAATATGCACTCAGACATACATGCAGCATAATTATCTTGTCTTGGGGAGAACTGCTTCTAAATTCTGATTGGAGCACGACTAGTAAACACTCTGTAGCCCTTTTATCATTGCTTTCATGCTGAACATTCAATTTCTTTTGTTGCACTTTATGTCAAACACAGTTAAATTCTTTCCTTTAGTTTAAATCTTTATTTTCCCTTTTTTCACATGTAGAGAGAGGAGATGAAACATCTGGCAGACAAGTTTTAAACTCACATACTGATTTGGGAATATTTTAAGAGAGATTATAGTGGACTTTAGGAAGAATCAGCCCAAAATCACTCTTCTCATGATCAACTCTGCCTCCTCATCCAAAGCAATTCTGGAGCCTCTTTACAAGGGTAGCAGAGCAATTCCACATGTGTCTATAAGCATCCTCAGAATTTTTTTTTTACTTTTTGCCTGTTTTCTACTACACTGCCATGTTTCAGCTGAGGAGATCATTAGGAATACCCTTCCTCACCCACAGAACATTGCAAACAAATCCTGTCTGAACCTGACCTTAACATAACCTCCGGGAATTAACTGAGATTTCGGAATCCACAAAGCAGAATCACAAGGATCAACAACAGTTTGTTTTCAAATACCACAAAACTGCTAAAGACAATATTTCTCCTCCTCATTCACACCTCATTCAGAATGTTTCACTAAGGAATAAATGCTATACTGCTTTTTATAGTTTTAGTATCCTCTCTACCTTTATGCTATGAGTCATTGCATCAAATTTTTTTTTTCTTTTTGTTATCCCATCAATAAATGCGAAAACTGCCAAAAAAAAGCATTTCCTTAGGTGTCTGAGTTCTTAAATGCAAGTCTGGTGATGTGAATACTTTAAGGTTTGTAATTGTTCCATGTTGTCAACTCATACAAAAAGGTGATATCAGATGTTTCATCTATGATAATACATTAAAAAGTAAACTTTACAGCAATACAAGTACAAATCTTTTATGAGTACAAATAAAAACGATACAAGCACTAATTATGGCTATGAATCTACATCCCCTGATGAATCTGTTACACTTATTTCCAGTTGGTGGCGGTAATGGACCTGAAGGTTGTTGTAAGAAACAACCATTGATTGAACATTATTCTTCTGATTCAAACATTGTTGTGAACTTGGTTCATGGTTATGTTTTCTTTTGCTTCTTCCTTTTCTCGTTTCAAGGTGGTTGCCAGAAACTTTCAGATGCGCTACCAACACCAGCGGGGGCTGTAAATTTGTATTTTTAAATTTGTGATTTGTGGTTTCACTTGTGTAGAATGCCAGAGGAAGGACCCAAACCTCAGCTAGACACAACAGGGAGTGATTGATATATTGACTCACATAATTCAGCAGACCCTGCTGGGAACCTCTGAGAGGGACTAATCAGGTTTGTGGCTCGATTAATTCCCAAATTGAACAATTCAACTGCAGAAAATCCTCTAACCTTCCCAGGATCCGTGAGGAGGATGTCGGTGGTCCGCTGCAGATCTCTGAGCAGCCCTGATGTCACTGCAGGCTTGGCTGACTCTTAGAATGGGTTTAATGATGCTCAAATAAGACAGGTGAACAGTGTAATGCAGGCGCTTCCTCTAAAGTATATTCTCCATTTGGGTTTTCCAGTAGAGGAACAAAGCTCACTGATCCAGGGACAAAAAGAGGACCAGAGCTGATGGAACAGAGCTAGGCAGAAGGATCTGAGGGGAAGAAGAGAATCCAGAATATTGGCAGACAAACAGGGTCAAATGCGTGGGCGTGGAATTAGGGTTATATCATAGGACTAGGGATAGATCATAGGACTAGGCAAGAGATGGTGGTTAGCAGGCAGAAATATGTTGATGTCCTGATATTAGAAACTCTGTGAGGTCTAACAGGGGCGAGTAAGTAATGGGGCAGAAACAAAATCAGAAACAGGAGATCAAGCAGAGAAAGAACGCTGGACATCTACTTATCCAAGGTTTTCAATAATCTGGCCCAGTCAACTAGTTTACTGGGAGAAATGAATGCTGATGAGTCTGAGCATTACAGGTATGCTGAATGAGCAATCACAGCTGGAGGCAGATAGTAATGGGAATTACAACTAGTTGACAAGCCACAATTACAAGTTGACTATTAAGAACAATTACAACCCTTAAAATGTATTCACATTTATTGAGTTACATTTACAAATTAAAACACTTAAGCATATGGTTTTGGTGACTTTTATCCCAAATTAATATAAATGTTAATGGTGTCTAATTTTAAGGAAAGTTTTATTGTTTACACTACCGGTATTTAATTGCTCTTTATTTCCCAATGCAAACCAGCTTATTAATCTTTAAAAACAAGAGAAGCTGTCATAAAAACAAAAAACAAACCCAAACTGTTGCAGAGTTTGCCCTTGTGATCTATAACGGTGATGGTTTTAATATGTCTAAATCTGTCAAAAAAGATTAAGGAATTCACTTTTATTCTTTTAATTTTTTACATCACTTAATTTGCTTCAGAAACAAATGGTGTACATTTGTCTGTAGCAAAAGCCTCAGAAATCTAAATAAAGGGAATTTGCTGAAAAACGAAAGAAGGAATTCACTGATAAGTTCACAACTGTATTTTATTGTTCAGTACAGATTAGTTTACAAATGTTCATATGGTACTTCACAGTGTAAAAAAATGTCTTGTGATATACGGACTGGTAAAATGAGGCAGACGTAAGAGTTCCATAGCCCTCAGACCAGCTGGGGATTTTCTGAACAGAATGTTTAAAATGCCTCCTGTGTTACAATAACAATCACAAAAGCATTTATTTTATTTCTGTCCAAAATAAATACATTCTTCATTGAATATACAGAGACTTACTGGTATATTACATTCAGGAAAATACCTCCAGTAATTGATGATTTAATGGGAGAAATAAAACAGACAGAGCACATAAAATAAAAATGGCTGCATTGTATCATGATCCTAAGACTTGGAAAATAAACCTTGATATGCAAGTTTTTCTTATTATTTGACTCAATTGAACAGAAAAACATCATGATGAGCCAGTTTATTCTGAAAAGGACACTTAATGGAGTGATTCACCCTTTTCAGTAGTTTAAAAGTACTTCTCAGTGGCTGATTGTACAAGAACCTATTTGTGAAACTGATTAGAATTTTTAGAAAGCCCACACAGCACCAAACACTGGCAGAAACTAAAAGCACACAACAGGTTATGTACATATATACACTATGAAATGTGTTTAACACATCTTAAAATATACAACCAATCAATGCATATTGAATAATTTCCATTGATGAAATGGGTTTTTCTTTGCATTTAAAGAGTGACAAACACAGCAGCAATCAGACACAATCACAAAACTCGTCAATACAGACAGAAAATATTCAAAGACAATTTTGTTTTTATAAAATAATGCGATAAACATTTTCAGAATGCACAACATAAAGGAACATGCAGTAAAATTTTCCTATCATCTTCCAGCATGTGTCTGTCTGACCCAGCTTCAAGGGTAAAACTGAACAGCAGCATAAACATACCAACTGTATTGGTTTCTGTTTTATTTATAGCATTCAACCCAGTTGCAGGATAGAAGGGTAATGGGATTCTTATTCTCAACCTAGCAGAGGTGTGTTGTTAGTACCATTTGTTGGAGGGCTTGCTGACATAAATACAGCATGCACTGTCAACATGGTTAGATGTAGTTTTCTATTAACCGGTAGGTCAATTCCAAAAAACAATCACAGTATATCAATGATGCAGCTGTGATTAGACAACCCCAGTGTCCATGTGTGTAGATTAGAAACAGAGGAGCTGCAAATCATTTCTTGAAAGGACTCAAGTAATGTGAGATCTAGAGTTATTGTTCAGATATCTAACATAAAAAAACAATTGACCTCTAAATTCAGATCAATATACCCAACTCTGAAATAGTGGATTATCTGGATAAGATATATCGCAGGCCTACCTAACAAGCTCAGGGCCTTGCAGGGTAAGTATCTCGATGTAATACAAAACAAAGCAGCTGTTTTTTTTAAGTCAAGGAGATTTCATTTCAGTTTTCTCAGGAAAATAGCAAATATTTAGGACTGTAGGGAGGATATTTAATACTGTAAGCTTCACTACAGGGAAAACAGCAGAACAAAATGATTAACAACAATGATCAGGATGAGAACTAATGCAGAAACGCTGGCAATAATAGACCAGAGAGCAGTAACCCATGGACCAGATAAAAGGTTAAGTCATAGCTATCTAGAACTTTAAATGATAGCTTTGGAACTATAAAGCAGTGTCTGCTTTCAATGTAGATTAAGAGGGTTACTTGCTTAAACCTTGTTTTTATTTGTTCTGCAGTAGATTTGTCCAGAGATTATGCTTATACTGATCACTGGTACACTGGTTGTGTGCAGGGTGTCACAATGAAGTAATTTAAAAATGCACAAAAGTTTGGAATAGGGATTATATTACAGAGATACTTAACTGGAAACGAAAAAAAACGTCTTTTAAAATTAAAAGAAGTATATGTCTTGGGAGCCCTGTGATGGACTGGCGACCTGTCCAGGGTGTAACCCGCCTCTCGCCCATAGAAAGCTGGAAATAGGCACCAGCACCCCTCGCAACCCCACTTGGGAAAAGCGTGTTAAAAAAAGGATGGATGGATGGATGGATGGATGGATGGATGGATGGATGGATGGATGGATGGATGGATGGATGGATGGATGGATGGATGGATGNGGATGGATGGATGGATGGATGGATGGATGGATGGATGGATGGATGGATGGATGGATGGATGGATGGATGGATGGATGGATGGATATGTCTTGGGAATCTTAAAGGTAGCAAAAATCCCTTCAAAATACGCAAAATGTTATAATCTAACAAGGCCGATGTTGCTTCTACATAAGATACAGATTTAAAGGGAGGGAGAGGTGTTAGAATTCACAATGGGATGGGTCAAGCATGCATTTTGTAGTTTGATCCCCAGCTTATGTAACCAGGCAGTAATGTTATTGAATAAGGAGACACGTTTCTCATTGCAAAAAGAAATTAGGGATACAGAGGTTTGAATGATATGTCTGCAATACAATGTCTACACCCCATTAAAGAGGAAATGTTTCTACGGAGTGAATAAAGTGCTGAGGGATGTTGGTGGTAAATGTTGATAATATTGGCAGGGGATTTCAGTAAGGTGTTCAGTCACCCCACACTGGACAAAAAGGTTTAGAGGCCCACTAATAATAAATGATAGGAAGGCAATCCACATGTTAAAGGAGGATATTGGAGAGTCACTGATCCATGTGAAAGGGAATTTATTCATTTCTTCCCCACTGCCATAAATCACATGGAAGAATTGACCTGTTTCTAATTTCAAACACTGACAGATAAAGTGATTAGTTGCAATATTAAAGCCATTGCCATCGCAGACCTTACAGCAGTTGTGATATGTATAGGATCTGACCTAGATACTGAGAGAAGGTCTAGCTGGAGGATGAATATGTCAGCACTACCTGACAAAAACATTGTTAGGGGAGGATCTAATATCATTCTTTGAAATAAACATTGGCAGCTCCAGAAACCTATCAGTCTGGGTGGCCTCCAAAGCATAAGTAAGAGGAAAATTTATAGCACACTCTGCAAAAAAAAAAAAAAAAAAAAAAAAAAAAAAAAAAAAAAAAAAAAAAAAAAAAAAAAAAAGCATTACTAGTATTAAAGCATGAGAAAATGAAAATCAAATAAAGGAGACGGAGATGACAGAAAAGTTATCCGAAATACAATATCAACAACTCTGTAAACTGAAGTTTTAGTTGGATAAAGCAGCATTTGTAATGAATAATAGAAAGTCTCCAGGCTATGATGGGCTACCTGCAGAATACTACAAAAAGGATATAGATAATCTGGTTCCTGTGTTATAAGTCTTTGAGAAAGGCCATCTACATCAAATGTTTATTTAAAGCCTTAATCTCCCCAAAACCCATGAAAGACAGACATAAGAGATCCTTCCTATTTAAGACCCAATAGCATGCCGATTGTCGATAACAAAATATTAATTAAAATATTGGCACTACCACAAATTTTACATGCTGTAATATATAAGGACCTAGTAGGCTAATGCCGAGAAAGCTTTTGACAGGACTAAGCCGGGTTTTAATTTCTGTGCCCTGTTATATTTCAGATTTTGTCCAGGGTTCTCTAATTGATAATATTATAGAGCCTGGGGCAGCAGTAGTAACTGATAGGGTTATACTAATCTTCTTCAATCTCTATTGAAGGACTAATTAGTAATGCTCTCTGTTACTCTACCCGGGTCAAGCGTCTCAGCAAGTGACCCGCGTTAAATTCGGCTTGGATCTGATGGACATGCTGTGGGGACACCGGAAGCAGGTTGACCTGCTAATTTACATGACACCATTGAGCTCAACACACCACGCCAGCCACGTCTGATCTAACAAGCCGAAACACTCTGGGGCTGTGTCAGTATGTCCGCCCTTATTACTATATAGTGGCTACGCCATTTTAAATGTGTCAGAATGTTTAGTGGATGAAAAAGTAGTGGACTCGAAATTTCCCTAAACCTTGAAATGGAGTGATCATCCATGGTCACTAGATGAGCAGATATCTCACGGAATACATCATGGGGTTTGTTGTCACAGCAGCCCCTACTGTCGCCTACGGCTACCCGATAGCGGCGACTAATATTAAGGATGGCACAGGTACCGTGCGGGGAGGCGGAGTCAAATGACCAACGGGGGGAGAAAAGTAGTATCATCTGTCCGCACAGTAAGTTAACTGAGGTCACTATAAAGTCCACTATATAGTCCCCTCTCCATCTAGTGATTGAGGGATTTAGGGGTTTGGGCGGACGTTCAGACACAACCTTTGTTTATATCCGATATATATACATGGCGCAGCACTTGTAAGAGGGATTCAGACTCAAAAAGAGCGAAACAATAAAGCACGCTCACTTTGATTGTTGCTTAAGGTTAGACAGGTGCTTCTGCAAGTGAGTTTGTTTAAAGGTTATAGACGTTTTTTTATTAAATCCGCTGTCAACAACGGAGCAACTGATTTTAATTTCAGTTAGAGTTAGCTAACCTTTTTGTTTTGTGAAAAAGAAAAAAACGTAATGAACATTGCATCTGGTAGGCCTGAAAACCATCTGGCGAACACTACAATTAAAGGTTGAAGTGAGAATGGGTAAGTGTGAGTGCACCACCTACTGCCCAGGAGGAATTTAACCTTTTAAGCCATCTTCTTTAAGACAAAATGCCTAGTCAGGGATTTTTATGCCACAATCTTCAGGCTCTCTACAGTATTTTTGTGAATACTCTCCGAGGTTACTATCCAAACCCTTGCACTGTGATGTTCAAAAATCCTAGAAACATGATACATTGCTAGATACAAGGGGATTGTTTATTTCTACGAATTAGCGTTAAAACAACAAACTGATGGAAGTTGGAACAAGTGCTGTATGTTTGCCCTACGGTCAAAAAGTCTTGACTGAGAAGAAAACCTCTGCTAAGGTTTTAATGCACACAAAACAAAAGGCCAAGGCCTAGGTCCAAGAGAGATAGCAGCAGTAGATTGAAGAGGGAACTGCATGCAGGAAGGAAAAAAAGGAGGGGAAATGGAGGGAAATATGTTGGGTTGCCAATTAATTGTGCACTTGCAGGAAAAGAGTGCAGACCTTGACACTAACCAAGGTAAAATAAAGTTATAAATCTGTTTAGATAACAGGATCTCTGTAAAGCTAAAGGCCACCTCCTTCTCACAGCCACATTCCTGCACCAAAGGTAATGAGTATGCCGATGGGTTGTCCTAGAAAGTTAAATTAGCACTATTCACTATTAAAATTTACACTATTCACTGCGAGGGCCACTGGTTTTTAACTTTTGTTTGTGATGTTTCTGAAATTCCCAACATGAGAGACTAAAAATTCGCTTTGAGATGTTTTATTAAACATGGGCTCATTTATAAATAAACCTGTGTAAGTACAGTTGTAAGATGGTAAAGTGTAGAGAAAAAAAAAAGGATACAGGGTTTACTTTTTTCTACTATGACATTTTTTAAATTCTGCAATTAAGAGTTTAAGCTAAAAAAAAAAGAAATCTAACATTTCTTCATAATGTTCGGACAAATGAATGCTGTCTCAGAAGGTTCCTCCAGGTTTTCAGTTTATGAACAGGACCTGTCAATCAAATTTGACAGGTTTGTGCAATTAAAAGCATTTACTAAGATGCCAAAGAGCCTTCACCTGTGTGAGTGGCACTGTTTTTATAAACAGCATGGATTCATTGGAGAATGTAATATTTTGTAAGATGTTTCAGGAAAATCAATTCTGTTTAGACTGAATTTAAACTAGTCATAACCTGTTATTTTACAAATACAATCCCCCTAAAACTTATTGCATGTTTAATAGTTTTTAGGTGACAAAAAAGGTAAATAGGACCTATTTTTGGGCAGGTATGCTGTAGAATTTGACTTGTAAGTGTGTGTGTTCATTTGGATTTAGCGTAAGCAACTTTAGGAGTTTGCCATGGTTTATTAACCATTGTTTGAGGGTCTCTTACACAATAGGTAAAAAGTTAAACAAGCAACAACACTTTTAGACTACCTACAGGTGGGTCTCTAATTGTACAAATCAACTCCTTTGATGGAATATAGATAGGTTTGGTGATAGCAAGGCGGGCTAATGTTTGCACCAGAAGGAAGACCAAAATCTCCCTTTGTAGAATGTGTGTTCACCTGTTTGTTTCTGGTTTCAATATAGACCCCCCCAGATTTCTTTATATTTTTCAGATTTTTTGGCAAGTTTTTGAATGAAGTCAAACCCAACCTCCCACTATTCCTGAGCAGGAAGATACAACAGAGATGGATGATGATGGGACAATTCCAATTACTTCACAGATCACTGTGAGTTAAATCATTTTTACACTCTTTGCTCCAGAGCGGGGTGTTCTCCGCCAACTCTGCCCCCTGCCTTGCTCTATGCGGTGGGTTCTTGCCCTTATTTCACGCTGCTTCTGGCTGGGCTCTAGAAGTTTACTTAGGAGATCGGACACTTCAGAGTGAACCAGGTCAGGGTAAGGTCCGCTAACTCTGCCTCACTCTCTACCAGGAGTTTGGAGGAAGAAAGCTGTAGATCAGAGAAAGATGCTCGGCAGATAGTCTATTAGATCTGGGGAGAGACGGTGGTTGGCTGGGTCTAATCCTGGAGGCTAATTGGGGAGACCAGATGCTGGGCAGAGTGCAAAATTGGGGCAAGGTCAACTGGGGAGCTCCTTGAGGAGGGTAAATTAAGAATTATTTAACAATTATTTCAATGGCTAAATTAAAGTGGCTTTTTAAAAAGCCACCCACAAACCTCTGAATAGCATTCCTTCATCCTATTTCAACATTATTTGTTTAATATTGAATAAAAGACGTATTTCCAGCTTTTTAACATCTACAGCAACATCTCTACAAAAAATGTTATCTTTTAAAAACATGAATTACCATGGATGTTTTCTATAGTTGTTATGCTTAAAAACCGTAACTAATGTCAGCAGTACTTTTTCTTCCTGCAATTTCAGTTGCACCTGTTGTAATAAATACATATAAAAGCATAAATAATGTGTGTAAATATAGTATTACTTTGTAATGAAAAAAACTTGAAATGAGCAGCTTAACCATGTACCATCCCCTGTAGTTAAAATGCCATCGATTCAACAGGTATTTTATTTCTTCATATTTCTGATAGATGACAGCAGGCAGAGAAGAGTTGCCTTCAAAGTGGCTCTTCAAACACACAGGTTTAACTGCTCTGGTTTGAGTAGCCTTCAAAAAATCACACTATAAATCCATCTCCCATAATTCCTGTGGAGTTGATCTTTTATATATGTTAAGTCTATGCCACTGTCTGTTCCCATGGCTTCCAACTGGGTGCTGGAAAAATATGTTTTTACACAAAAGGCATGTTCATCTCAACATCAGTAAACCCAACAGGAAATGTTTAATCTTAAAGGAATTGTGTTCAGTCTCAAGTGATGGATTTGGCAACAACATGAACATCTATGAAAGGAAATGGATTTGTAAATCCACAGTAAATCATAAACCCACTTGTGGAGCAACATAAACTCCGCTGATGCGAGATGGAGCCACTTGTGCATGAAAAGCACTGCAGATGTACATGCCTGGAATAATCACATCGGTTGCCTTAAAGCTAAACAACGGCTTGTCTGTATCCCGCTCACATCCTCACCGACAAATCTCCCTCTATGTTTTCAGGAAGAGGATTTGACATAAACTGCAACATTTGCATGATAGCACTAGTCAATCTTAATAACATTTATACCCAATACTGAGAAAATAGAAGTATTTGGTGCCTGTTCTGGTAATGTGTGTGTAAGTGATTAAAGGCTTCTTGGATGCATACGCTTCAAATACCAGTTTTTAAGATGCCTTCTGTACACATAAATTAGACGTAACATTATGCCCTTATATTGTTTTCAGAAACATTTGCAGCAAAACAGCTCTGACCCACTATTAATGGACTCCAATACACGTACACCTGGAAGGTGTACTGCAGTATCATTACCAAGATGCAGACGACTCTTTCAATCCCATAAACTGCGATGCGAGGTCTCAATGAATTGGATATTCCACAGAAGACGTATGTATGCAAAGCTTAGACTGAACTTGATCATGTGCTCCTTAAACTTATTCTGAAACCAATACTGTTTTGCAACAGAGCCAAAGAGATTATGATGCTTTCACACCCAATGTGATCACGGCAAGGAGGCGCTCTAGAGCTCAGACGGTATCAGCAAGAGACTTAGAAAATAGCAACTGGCGTAAGCTGCACACACAGATGCAGCAGGGGCTAAATGAAAACAGCTTTTTAAAAGCCTCCCACAGCCTTCTATAGAGCTTTCCTATCTACATTCTATGTCCACCATCATTTTTCTATCTTCAACTTTGATTGAAAACAGATTCACCGCTGCTGCGCACCTTCATCCTATGTCACAGCATTATCCAGTCCCAGACTGGTTTATATCAGTGTGTGAGTGTGTGTGTGAATGGGTGAATGAATGTAGTGTAAAGCGCTTTGGTCAAGTCTCCTGACTTAAATAAAGGTGCTATATAAGTACATGCCATATATGATGCAAATTAACAGAAAAGTTCAGATTTTTTAACTCCATTGGTGTGAATGCACCATTAAGAGTGTAGCAATCATTAAAACGCTGTCTGCAACACTGCTCCGGTAAAGTACAGTAGGTGTTGCATGTCCCACAACTTCCACTGGACCCAAGACTTCTTAGCAGATCATTGGCCAAGCCATCACACTGATTCGACTGGCTTGCCTTCTTATATGGTGTTTCCTGGTACCATATGTTGCCGGTTAAGTGATGCAGAATGATCCAACCATCCAGGTGATGTAAGTGAAAACACCTTTTATTGCTCAATGGTCCAGTTTTGATGTTGAGAATGGGTTCCTCACTCGTCTATGGAGCCACACAGTAAATGAAATGAATATATGTGCATGAAAAATCTGAACACTTGGTTCCACTCAGATTGTTTAACCCGTCATATATTTTTTCATTTAATTCTATCTTCCTCATTCAGATAAAAAAAGAAAGTCCTAAAAAAAGACAACCATAACATTCATAAGACGTGAACAAATTATTTAGATGTCTTATTTCTACTATTATGCTTACCTTTTGTTCCCTTCTATGTATTAAAAACCATTAAAAGTAGGTAAAGAAAAAGAAAAGATCTTAACAGCCTAATTATTCTGGTTCACGTCTCTCTATTCACTCTTTGTATGCTCCCGTAGTCAACAAAAGCTCCGCCACCAGAGCCAGAGGCTACAGTGGGAAATGGATCTAGTTCTGAATCACTAATCTGTTTTTTAAAGCAAAGCACGCGACAATAGACAGAAACGTTTCTCTGAAGCCTTTAAGCCATTACACCTACACTCATGCATCACTGGCATCAGAATCAGTCACTCCTTTTATTTGTAGTACGTTTTAATGACTGCTACAGCTGCTGAAACAAGCTCTACATTTCTCTCCATTTCCTCTAAAATAATAGAACTTTTAGAACAACTCTGGGGAATAATGGGTAGTTGTTGGGAAGCAACTAATATGAAACTAACCCTCACACCTTAGTTGTTTCAGGTGCTTCCATAATCCTTTCTTTATCAAAGCCCTTCATGTTTTCATGAATTGGCCCCACTGAATAGTAAGTCCACATGCTGTAAAGTTTTTACCCTAAATACTTGACTCAGACTCCTTTTTCAATGATCTGCTTAGGGACAGGCAGCTTTATTAGCAGTAACCCTATGCGGTTTATCCTTCTTCAGTCATAAGGTGTCATAAGTGCTGGGGACCTGTCAAAGCTGTAAGCTTGTTCATGATTTTTTTTAGAAAATAATATTCCTGTATAAAAATCCTTATTTCTTTAACCTTTTAGTCATATTTTAATTTTACGAGAAACATTAATCAAGATGACCATTAGCTGTAGGCTATAATTATTAAAATCCTTATAGAAAAACACAAATTTTCCTATATTGAATTAAACTTCAGCGATAAATAAACTTTAAAATCACATTCTAGTGTCTGGAGCTTATATTATCTTAGGTCTTTTAAAGCAGTAGAAATCCTTGTAATACCCATGCTGTAAGTCTTCATCTTTAAATTATTGTTTTTTTCTGGAGAAATGTGAATGAATGACAAATGGTTGTTACACTTTAAGTGTATGTTTACTTCTAAACAATGAAAAGTACAGACACATTTTTGACTTTCAATAAGAAATGTGGGCACTGATTGCGGGGTTCCCTTTTTATTAAAAGGATAAATATGAGTTTAGGCAAATGAACCTGAAAGATTTCAGTGATTGAGGTGATTTATGCCCAAATACAAACAGATCAATGCAGCTCTATTCTAAGACACTCAGAGGAGGTCGTTTGTTTGTGTGAACGTGTGAATATGCGTGAGAGTATGGGGTACCGTCTTATTCTGTGAGCACACCGACAACACAGCGTGCTGTTTCAGCTGCTTTGTGCTCGCATTAAAGTCATTGTATCCCTCATCTGGATTCTCTACAGGGGTGAGCTTAGCTGCTGTGTCTGTCGGCTCCAGTGGACAACCCACGGAGACTGCGTGACTGTTCTCTTGGAGGGGCCACATTTCCTGCCAAGTGAGCGATGGATGATGTGGTGGATGACCGCTGAGCAGAGGCCTTTTCTGTCTATAGTTAGCCCACACCTGAAGGATTGTTTCTTTAAAAGGCCGCGTAGTAAGGGTGTAGAGGATGGGGTTCAGGGCGCTGTTGATGGGGAGAATAAAGATGACCACCCAAGAACAGATCGTACCTGTAAAAAAAAAAAGAGGAAAAAATAAATACACCAGAAACCTGAGATGACTTAACCCATGTGAAGAAGCCAAATATCAAATCTATTATTAACATTAATTTTACATTGCTTTATCTACACAAAGCAGAAAAAAATGTAAAAGAGAAGAAGAATCTATGGCTGTCATGATCTTGGCACTGATGGCTGACTTGATTGCTCATTTCATTCTCCTGTCTAGCTCTGCCCCTTTCCTCATCACTGCTCATCTGATCCACCTGCTTCAATTTAAATGTCTTGGTTCCAGCCATCAGGGCAGGATTATTCTTGAGTCTTTGGTGTTCACCGTTTTCTAGTATTTCTATTGTTTGATGATTGCCTGATCCTTATTTATTTCTTCATTTGGACCGTTGTGCCTGCCTTCCAGTGTCTGATCTGTTTGCCTGGCCTGCCTTTGGACTCCTGTATGATTCTTCTGTGGACCGAACCTGGATCTGCCTCTTGACTTCGCCCTGTGGATTATCCTGACTTCCTTTGTTAGCTTGGATCTGATCTCCTGTCAGCTCTGCAGCCTTCGAGGCTTCCGCGTCTGGAACTCTCTGGCAGCATTAGCTGCGAATCATCCATGTTCTCTGGGCATAGACTGAACTGTCAAACCAGGTTAGTGACTCACTCGTTCATAATCATCCTCCATCAGATTATCGTGGTGACTAACCTGTGTTTTTCTCCCATAGAAGTTCCTGCCTCAGACGTCCTAGCCATTACCACAGCCAACGCCACTGCAGATTTGTTCCGTCATTGTCTGAATAAACACTTTTTATGTATCCCACTGTCTGTCTTGCCTGAATTCTGGGTCCTACTTTCTGACCCATTACAATGGGTTTAATTTGTATTCAGCACCTTTACCACAAAACCCATTTAAATGTTCTATGCAACCACGATTAATGTTTAAAGTGATATTGTGGGGATTTAGACCAGGTGAGACTACTTTATTTTTTTTTTACCTTCATGGATAATTGGACACACCATCAAAGCATTAATGCATAGTCTTGACTGCATCGTTGCGTAAAGATGTAAGGATTGGTATGTTTAGTTACTGTTTCTTTGTTTTAACCAACATTCTCATTTATAATTTTTAGCTACTAGAAACTGAGTTATCTTTGCTTAAATGGGGCAACATCTGGAAAAAAAATGTCAGCCCATACACTCTACCTCACTGGAAAAATGAGACACGCCATCCCAATACGGATATATTTTGAGAGGCACTTCTGCAACCAGTGGGAATACCTCTTTTATTAGGTACCAAAGCTTATCTCTCAAGATGTCAATGTTTGCTTCCACAGAGCAGGGTTTATCAGATAGGGAGCAGAGAGGATGAAAAGACGCGCCTGCAGTCTTGACCTCAGCTCCACTGAACCTGTGGGATAAACTGGGTTTGTGCTGTTTATGCCAGAGGGATCAACACACACTCACACTGTTTGACTTGTGACAAATGCCGGTTGAGAAATCAGATGCCATCATAACAGTGTGTATGCAAATTGGTGATTAGCATTACCAGAAAGTGCCAAGCTATTACGGTTATTCACACACACACACTACCCAGGCTGCTGATTGTTAAACAAATACGTCCAGTTGGTGGCAACGTATTTTGTTTGTCCAAACTTTAATCATTGACTCCAAAATAGAAAACTGTAAAATCAATTGTGCGAAAAAAGCCCATTTATTATTATATTGTTATTTCTTAAGAAACAAATCTTTCTCAAATATGGCAGAATTTAAAACCAAACAGAAAATCTCCTGGTTTTCTAACAAGATTAAATAACAATCCAATATAATTTTATTTTTTTTGCCATCACTATATCTGTATTTATAACAGATATGCACCAAAAAAGAAAAATGCCAGGAGCATTGTGCATGCAGCTTTGACTAAAGTCTTAGAAATTATTGTTTTTGATTGTGACATATAAAGCTTTTTTTTAGGCTGGTAATTGTTTCCTAAAATGTCAATTTTTGTTTTCAAAGCAGCTCATTGTGATTTCCAACAGGCATCACAGAATTACTTTGGGCAGATCCACTTTTTATATTGAAAGATCATAGTTTGTGGAAGTTTTAAAAACATTTTTCTTACCAGGAATCTCAAGTTGCAGCAGAGACAGAATCTTAAGGATGAAAATGGGGATCCAGCAAAGAGAGTCAGTAATTACGATGGAGAAGAACCGCTTGGCGATGGTCACCTCTTTTTTGATATGGTTGCTGTACATGGTTGTCTGAGTGCCTGTCCTCTGGATGTTATAGAACATGCTTGCATAGGAGAAGACAATTATAAGGAACGCCACCAAGTTGAGACCTGTTGAGAGAGTATTGATTTTAAAAACTTTAGGAGCTTAGCAGGGTTAAATAATATTTCTACATGTCAGAGTATCTTACTTAGACATACTATATGTATGTGGTAAACCTTTGAATAAATAAATAAAAATGTATACTATAAATTTGAATTAAAATTTCTAGACCACAAATAGGAGTGAAGATGGATTAATAGATCCTGCTTCTATTAACAAAAAATGCCTGTCAAAACTATTTAATTGGATGGATGTTTGTAAACAGATATATATTGAATACAATTGGTAAAAATTGTTTACATGATACGAACAAATCCTCACCGAGAAAAATAACAATGGAGTAAACATGAGCCCAGGGTGTTTCTGGCTGCTCAGAGTGCAGAGGGAAGCAGACCCCGTTGGTTCCATAGAAGTTACGAAATAAACCCTTGCAGGCCAGAGGCAAAAAGGCAACTATAAATCCAAACACCCATATCCCGAACAGGATACTGACGGTTCTTCTCCAGCCGGGGGTCAGGTAGTGAAAAGGGTAGACGATGCAGATGTACTTCTCCAGGGTAAGATATGTGAGGAGCAGAACGGAAACCTCGGTGGACAGCATAGCCAAGGAGCCGATGACCTGACATTGAGTGCTGTCCATCCAGGCTTGAGCATGGCGATTGTACTCGCCACGAAACTTCAGGTCATACGCACCAATCATGAAGAGATAAATACCCATCAGCCCGTCAGCACCTGCAGGAAAAAAACAGCTTCTCTCAGAGATCAGTAACTCTGAAAATAAACAGAAAATGTACAGTAGGTCACCTGATCGGATGTGATTTCTATGGTTTGCATCTATTCTGAATAGACGCAGCAGTTGGCATGGAATGAAAAAAAGAATTAAACATATCTGCTAATTTAGTATTTTTTGTCCAAAATGTACAGTTTTGGCCACTAAAACCAAATCATATTAAAAAGAAAGGAGCCTACTATTTTTTAAACATTGGTTTAACAATGCTTAAACATAAAATCCATATTTCTACCTTGTTGTTTTGTAATCAAGCGTCGCAGAGGTTTACTGATAGCCCTGGTAGTTGCTCAGAGAGTAAAATGAAAACCAAGTCCTCTAGAATGTCTGCAAACCCAATCTAAAATCATCTACTTTTTCAAAGAGGAACTTATATTAGCATAACAACTCAGCATGCAGGCACCTTATCAAAGCCAATAATCAAGGTTTCCTTTGGTAGAAAGACTGATGTATGTAATGTACTGAGATCTTGCAGAGAGGTTGCATTTTCTTTAATTGAGGCTTATTCATCTGATCAAAAGTGTGTCTTTATTTATGTATTACCAAATCATGAATTGAACATTGTTTTCCACCTTCTCTACTTTTGTTTGGCAATTCATTACAGTGTTGCAAATTCAAAAGTTATATTCCCTAACAAGTAAAAAGCTCTTTCATTGGTTTTTCTTTAATGCTTAGCTGCACAAAAGAAAAGACCCCTTAAAAGTAATTAGGTTATTATGTTCCAGCGTCACAGCTTATCACAGCTTGTGGGTAATTGTACCCAGAAACGGTTGAATACTGGATGACACAATATTTCAAATGAAAGCAAAAAGACACACCTGCGAGACCTTCAGTACTCTACAGTTAATACCAAACACTGTCCACGCACTGCAAGCTGTGCCTTCTTTTGCCTTGTCATTTCAAACTATCCACCCATTTCTTTGCGTTATGACTGAACATTTTTATGTATCTGCTGTGATTTTAGTGAAAAACCTTATTAAATGAGTACAAGTAAGAAACAGAGGCACTCATCTGTGTTCACTCTCCTTTTCTCTGGAACCCCTTAATAATACCCAATGCAAGGAAATGTGATTTGACAAATCAGGGAGAGATGAATAAAGATGTACTCCACAGTCCACAAGCAGAATTTTAGGTCTATTCATCATGGTAAGCCAGGAGCATACCTAATGTTTCATTTCCAGAGCTTATGGATGAGATTATGGAGGTCATGTGGCTCCATTGAGACACCATATGCACTAAATAAGGCCATGTCGACTACAGATGTTGAAGAATATATTCCCCTTATTACTCTGGGCATATTTCTCCAGCAGTATTTTAACATTCTCTTAGTCTTGTTGGGGAGTAATATCGATAACTGATTGTTTTCAGATCCCTGTAGACACAACAGCTTTAAATCCAGGTCCAAATTCCACATGCTGTAATGGTGCAGTGTAAAAACTAATTACTCATAGATTCTCTGGCTGTTGCTCATCATGATCCCTGTACGTGAAATATCGACCAGTCAACAGTTGGTAGTTTACAGCCAAGTTGTCCTTACCATCAGTATTCAGTACTGTATTATCCTTTACATTAAAATCAATAAATATGAGATGTCTGAATAAAGTATTGACAAACAACAGAGAGCAGCAAATAATTTTACAAAGTTTTTGGTAATCTTTACCAATTATAATCATAGTGTGGTGATATTAAAGCTGTTATATCAGAGAATTTTACTAGAAAAACAAACACAATAAATTTTGCCCTGGAAAATTTTCTCAAATGTTCAAAATTTCACAAGCAGCATATGCTGGAGTTTGGAAAAAATGAACTTTTGCTGCTAGAAGCACCGCATCAACCAATCGAGAAGCTGACCTGCGAGCTGGCAAGGAGACAAACATCATTGCTGATGCTGAGTACTAGGATCAATCCACTCAAACTGTTTATTAACGCCTAAATTAACTTAATACCTGCCGGCAAAATATTTTTGCTTTTTTATTCTGGTGCTTGCTGAGCTACATACATGAAAAACTCTAATATCTAAAGCTGCCACAAACAGTAGCAGAAACCCCCAAGAGGCGACGCCAGCTGCTGATAGGGATTCCCTATGACAGCGCACCACACAGTGAAAAAATATTTGAAGGCAGGATCGTAATCTTGATAAACTGTCTGAACTAACGATGTATTAGATGGACTTGCTCACATTAAAATATATTAAAACTAGTTTTTTACCCGCTGATCACAGCAAATATAGCAAAGCCTCTCTCTGTCATTGAACACAGGAGCCGCAGAAGCATTAGACGCATTTATTCATGCGGTACTTTGCTGAACATGCTTCAGGTGCGTCAAAAATGAGGCGCGTCAGACAGTAGTGTGTACAAGCATAAAAAATGAAGCAGCAGGCACCTAGAAACTGCTCAAATCGTGGCATGAACGTAGCATTTCACTTTCTGATTGATTGAATTAATCAATGAAACATAACATTTTACTTAAAAATGATCACATGACTACCTTATGAAATGTCCACCTCCAGTCAAGCACACATATTTCCATAATCAGAACAAAAGTAGTGTTGTAACAAAGACTAAAAGTTAGCTGTATTCCTTCTCAAAATGCAGAAAATAGCGTTTCAGAGAGTCTACATTTCAACATTTTCCAAGGAGAACACCCTGAACCCCCCTATGCCAAGCAAATTTGCTTGATGTAGCAAATTTCCTACACTTTAGCTTAAGCCTAAAGATGTGATACACTAAGGAGTACACCCTATGAAATATGCCTAACTAAAAGCCTGCTGTGGAGGCAAACTAGTTTGCACATTCTTTGCATAATCCCACAATAGTCAGACTGGTGAAAGGCTGCTTGTAAATATTGTTTTAAGTTAAGCCACAGACTCTTAACTGGATATGGGTCAGACTTGGACTAAGCCATTCTCACAAAAGAGCAAGCTCAGTCTCACCGTTCACCACAGTCTAATTTGGAAATAAAATCAGTTTGGCTCGGCCTCATAAGAAAAAAGCATATGAATCTGAATCAGTCCATCCAGATCAGGTCTGCTGATACCATTCACAGAACCAACATCCCAGCAATCGTTTTCTAGACCAACCTAACTGTAAACTCTTCAAATGGGATTAATGAGCTAGCATATAGTCATAGTCAATGGAATAGACATTTGCCAGGTTAAAAGTATAAAAGGTATTTGACATACATTTCGTTAGGTCAATATTTTTATTATTATGAAATATATCAAAATGTTGTGGTTAAAAAAGTGCAAAAGTTTAAGGGGAATAAATACTCATAAAATCCCGACTATAAATATTAATGTTAAACTTTATGATATATTCTTTAAATGAACTTCAAATTCAGCATTTTATTCATTAATGCCGTTGAATGCCCTATAACTGATTATATTTTAATCTCACTAAGAAAAATTATTTTTAATAGGTTAATTTGGGCAGAATAGGTCATTTTATTTAACTAAATTACTCATATGTAGGAGTCCATGCAATTTTAGCGTCGTCTTCTAAATTAGCAATACATGTTTCTCTGCCAGTTGTTTTAGTTCTGTAGAGGTTCCAGTTTCCAATTGCCCACTAAGAGCGTTTCCAAAAGAGTGGTGTTTTTTACAAGCAACCAAAAATAATATTTGATAGTATATGATAAAATAAGCAAACAGAAATCATAAAAAAAAAAAATGTCATGCAGAAACCTTCAGATAATGATTTTTACTTCAAAACCCCGCCTTCCATTGCAGCACACTCCATCTCAAATACTTTTGTTGTCCTTGAAATGCAGTTTGACTCACAGCAGAGGGAAATGATACACATGGCGTGGAGTTTGTTCTCGGAGCGGATGTACGACCGCATGCAGATGACGAAGATGTTGCCAAAGCAGGTTGTGGCAGAAACAACCCAGACAAAGACTCGCAGGACGATGTTGGCCAGTAGGTCTTCAAAAGAAGAGATGCCATCAGTGTTGGGCTTGCAGCTGCGTACGTGAGGGGCATAGCCGCAGTACTGGAACTTCTTGAAATAGCTACAAAATAAACATAAAGAAAGTAATATTGGGCAAAGGTGTGTTTGTTTGCAGTGGCTAGTGGTCTATCTATATATTAAACAAAGTGTCTATTTATACATTTGGACTGAAGAAAGAACAAAAGGACAGTGATCTCATTTTGCTGCGAAATGAGCTCATGGCAGTGTAACACTGTTTGGTGCAGGGAGTACAAGTCTTATTAAAAAAAACAAAACAAAACAAAACAAAAAACATAAAAACAGTTCAAAATACTGAACACATGCACCAGTATACAATCTGTTGTTAGAACCTGAGCTTTTTCACATTTCACAAACTTCAATTCTAGTAAAGTTTCTAAGGATGTTTGTGATAGATCAACTTAAAGTAGGTACATTCACACCTGTTTGGGTGTGACTTTATCAGCCTTACCCATCTCCTGCCTAGGGATTCTTAAAGAAAACCATTTCAGAATTAACTGTTGATTAATTGTTTATTTGATTAAAATTTGTTCTATATGATAAACCGATAACATCTGCTTAAACTGACCTAATCACAGTGTTACGAACATTCTCCTAAAGTGAACACATGACAGTTGCAAAAGGAGTAATGAGGCCTGCTAGAGCAGAAACATGAATCTATATAAACAGAGTCCAATGCTGGGTTAATTTACACTGTTTAATGGTTGCAAGGCTGCAGAATGCACTTCATATAGTCCTGTTTATATAAACAGTCAATAAGGGGACATTTTAGAAAGCAGGACAAGTGAAATCTGCATTAAGCAAAACACTAGACCATTATATAAAAAGATATGACACCAATGAGACTAATAAATTCTGAGGACTTTTGTAAGTCAATGCACTTTATGGAGAGAGATTCCTTTGAGAGCAAGCAAAACCACCCATTAAGAAGCATGGTTAACACCACAAAGTGCATCTTCCACCTCTAGCTGCTGCACCGCACTAACAGAGAGCTACATCACAGTTACTGTCCAATTTATCAACTCCAATTGGAGGTAAAGTCTAATGGCAAGTCAGAGAAACCAGCCTTGTATCTAAACAATATTTTTATGTTTGTTCGTGGGAGGTTCCACTGTTTCATATAATTTTATTATATTCATCTTATTTTTGTCATCAGCAACCTAACATGTATACTCATTCTGTATTTAGTCAGTACTTAATCCAGCTGGCACAATCAATTGTTGTGATATACCAATAAACCTTGTTATCGGAGAAAGTTCTGGTTATCAGATAATCAACCATCAATAAGATAATCAAATTTAGATCAAAATTGATGACCTACATCTCTACTCCAGAGTATTTTTTTGGCTTTGAAAATATTAGTTCAAGCTCTTTAAAGGTGCCTTCACATTGAATGTGAATTAGAATTTGGTGGGTGGAGTGAGAGATGTACATGTTTTCCCTAAGTAAAGGCATTTTTAAGGGGGAATTAACAGGTTTTAAACAAGAAGGATGTGTTTCATGTGATGCGAATGACACAAATTGGGCTATTTGAGCAAAGTGGTACAGCAAGAGGCCTGGTCAACACGTGGATGAAGCGGCGAGGACAGAGCGGCATGGAACTACGAGTAGGAATGGCAGGTACA
The DNA here is from genome assembly GCF_000732505.1 of Cyprinodon variegatus. Lineage (NCBI taxonomy): Eukaryota > Metazoa > Chordata > Actinopteri > Cyprinodontiformes > Cyprinodontidae > Cyprinodon > Cyprinodon variegatus. The sequence continues at coordinate 121,911 of NW_015150802.1, forward strand.
GTAAAGAGCTGTTATTTTCTGTTAATTGTTAATTAACCTGACAGGTTAAGGCTGCAGGCTTTTTTAAGGCTTTTTTATTGCCATTACACTGTCACAACTACAGAGCAACAAAATGAACTCTCTGCATGAGAGTTTACTCTCTGCAGTTAAGCCCCACATGGGGATCAGTGTGGGGTTTAAGCGTCTTGCTAAGGGACCCAGAGTGGCAGTCCGTTAAGATTTTTTCAGTCCCTGTTAATGGGTCCTGGACAAATGGAAGCTCTGCTGGAAGCACACAACCAGCTGCAGGTCCTGGAGCAGGTGGTGATACTGGTAGAGCTGGGAGCAGATCCGGTGGACCCAGGGATGCCACTGCCGTTGTTGGCCTTTACATATCTCATACAGTGCTGTGACTCACTTGGTAAAATCAAGGTGAGCCAAGGTCAGCTGAACTGACAACAGAACCCGTGTTATATCTTATTCTATGAGCCACCATATATCGATGGCTTATAGGATAACCCTTCACATAATTTGAAGAAATATGCTTTAAATTTCTATTTTTTCTTCTCTGTTCCTTCATCTCCATGATGTAGTTTGTTCTCCACTGTGGCTGCAGGCATGCTCAGTGTGAGGAATTGCTGTAGAGTCCTCATGGGGCGGGGGCTGTTTCATGCATGTAGTTTTTAAATATAATGCATTTTTTTTTCTCACTTTAATATTATTAAATGCTTATTAGTGATGGGTCGAGCAGCACTGATGCATTGGCACATGTGCAACCCTGCTTCGGCGTTCATTATCAAATTCATCAATAGATATGGAGCAGCCTCAAGGCAAAAGGAAAGGCTTCATCCACCTGGAACCATTTTGATTTTATATTTGTTTTAATTTACAATAGAATGGAATAGAATAGAATAAAAAATGTCTTTATTTTTATCACAATGGGGAAATTCTTGTGTTTATAGCAGCAAAAACATCATAGAAAAATGTATAGAAAATAGAAAAATGTCACAAATGTGGAAATTAGAAATATTTATAGGGGTAACATAATAGTCGAGAGTTAAAAGATGAACAATAAAATACTGTACTGTAAAGAAAATCCTCTTCTTCTCGGTTATCACTCCAGTTATCTGAATTGAAATTAAATTGACTTTGACCCTTTAGTTTACCGTACTAACTTTACTAATTGTATATTTTATATTTTATATTTTTTTTTAGATCCTAGTCCACAATCATCCTTATTCACATGTTCACCTGAATTTTCACATTATATGTTCGCATTATTTATTGACTTTACCTAAAAATATTGAAGGTATTTTCAGTTTAAAGGAAGATATGAAATAGTATAAAATAACATACAATGGTTTAAATTACATTATAGGGCATCAAATCAGTGTCATTTGAGTCTGTCAAAGCAGCCGCTTATAGGGATTTTAAATGTCCACCAGGTGTGAATAATGAGTGACATAGTATCGGTGCAGTATCAGTACAGCTTGCAACGCTTCATGACGCCCTCTCAACCCATCACTACTGCTTGGTTTGGTCAAACAAAAATGAACAAAAATGGGTGTCATTGCTGACAGAAATATCAAAAGATTGATGTAGTTTTGGAGGGAAGTGATTTAGATATTTTAAATTGAAGTGACCAATTTGCTTTGACATAAGCACACCTTTATAGATTGCTGCAAAAGAAAATGGTTGGTTGGTGTTCAACCATTTTCTTGTTCACTATTACATCAAGAAAACCCAGCATGTCTTATTTTCCAGTTTATATTAATGGGATTTATTATCTCACATTAAAACTAGAGAGGATACTATAACCCCAAAACCATCAAAAAGGGAACCCATTAATCCCATAGATTCTGCATATTTGGTTTCTGAGAGGTCGTATTACTTTAAACTTGCTTTAATTGTCTCCCAGGTGAACCTGGAGTTAAGCCCCAGTAAAATTACACTGTGACTCAGCCTTATCAGTACACTATGTGTAAAAAACTGAAGGTCTCTAAAGAGCAGGACAATGTAGTACTTACATGTGAGTCAAGTATCTGAGAGGTTCAAACATCCTTCGCTGTATATTATCGATTTCTATCCCCTCTATGCTCCTGAGAAAAATATAAAAACATTGATTTAGTCTCAGTCAGATTTTGAAATGGTGAAAGTGCAGTGCTGTGAAAAAGAATGAGTCGCTATGGATTTTCCGTCCTTTTGTCACTTTAGTGTTTCAGATATTCTAGAATACTTATACCAGGCAAATATTTTACAAACTCTTTTCAAGATATTTCTTTTCATGCCAATTAGGAGGAAATTGCTACTGGGGCCTGGATTATTGGCCTGCTGGATTAGCATAGGGTAAGTGAGGCATGTGGTAATTTTAGTGGGCCAGTGACTCCTTGGAGGTTTTGCGACATGGTCATGTTTTCCATTTCAGACACTTATAGAGAACAGTTTTTCTCCTTAAATCTGCAACAACATTTTTCGAGGTCAAGATCAGGATTGTGAGATAAAATACTTACAAAGACTTTAGCTTGTGTAACTTATCAAAGTGATCCAGTTGAAGTTCTGCGATGGGATTGTAGGAAATGTTTCTACAACAGAGGATGTTAAAATTAGCCAAAATGTTAAAATTTGATCCCTGATCTTAGACTGCAGTAAATCCTGCAGAGATTATAAAACAGACTTCAGCGCTACATCTCAATAACATGTTTTTCTTTTTAACTCCTACATGTTTTCCCTCCAATCATGCTGTCAAAACCACCTTCAGCAGCAACTGCTGAAGTCATCCTAACTTTGTTCTGCTCTACATGACATCTTGTTATAAACCCATCATGCTGTTTTTGGGCCCCTTTCTGCTCACAATTTCTCATATAATAAATATATAAAAAACTTGGTGCAAACCCTTAAACACTTGATTTTTAATACATAATCTTAGTTAACATTATTCGTATTGCAACAATCTCTAAAATATTCAACATTTAACTGACACTGAGTTACGTCCAAACTAATTCTCGCAGACATCCACATGCTAATTCTGCTGCAGCAACCCAAGCTAAACATGGAATGAATTTACTTTGAAGGAAATTTTTTTATTTTTATGGAGAACTCACAGTTGGAGCAAATCCGCCAGTAAGACAAACAGATTGGGAGGTAAGGCCATCAGTCTGTTGTTGGACAGATCCCTGCGCAGAGAAACAATATGTACATATTCCTAAAGACTAAACTAATTCAGAAGAGAAAGCATTGGAAACATCCTGTATTAAGGATAACGTAAGGGATATCATTTTTCACATCTAGCCACTGATAACATTAATATGAACAATAAAAATGTTATTAAGCATGTTAAAATCAAATAGAAAACAATAAAACAGGTAACTTACTCAATAAAACAGACCAGACACCCTACTTTTTCTATTTGTATTATTTGTAGATATGGTGATTGAAACATACGGAAAAGGATTAGGGCCACTGGAAAAAAAACAACTGATATTTGAATATTATTTCAGTTTAATATGGGGGAAAAAGTCAGAATTCTGATTTTTTTTTTCTCAGAATATTTACTTTAATCTGAGAATTCTGACTTTATTCTCAGCATTCTGACTTTTTCCCAAACTAAACTGAAATAAACTGTAAAAATTAGTTAACTTAAAAAAAAAATTTTTAGTGGCCCCTTAAATTATAACTCAAAAGAATTCTAATCTCTGATCAAATTTTGCAAAAACAATGCTTAAAAACATTGCAGTTACTGTAACCATATATTTGTGTCATCACCCAAATCCCCACCTATAATCACAACCCTCCTGTCCTGCAGCAGCAGCTTCACCGGCTCCCTGACAAAATATTGCATCATCTCAAGCATTCTTCAACCTGCATTTAACGCCATCTGCAATCTCACCCCTCAATATTTATCCAACCTACTAGGTGTATCCTTCTCCACTCGTTCCACTCGCAGGGCATTCAGTCACTGGGCTCCTCAACTTTAACTATCACAATCAGACCTACATAACATCACTTCTCTCTCACACTTTTTTACCCATCAGTAATATTTTTGCATTTCTTAAATGCTTGATTTTAATGTATAACCTTGAGTTCTTAAAATGTGTTTAAGAATAAAGTACATTGTTATAATTTTACTTATGTTGAAAGCAGATAAAACTGAAAATATGAAAGCACAAAATAACATCACATCATTGGAAACCATCCAACATTTCTCTTTTAGACCAATAACACATCCAGTCAGGCTGTTGGTATTGTGGCTCTTATAATGTTGGCAGTTTTAACCAATCAAACCCTTTCACAGGTCCACCAAGAGATGTGACTGATCTGTCTCCTAATGGTGTAAATATAGCCAAATATTTCTAAATATAATGAACTTATTTAGTATATTAGGGTTTGTACGTGCTTAAGTAAAGAGAATGATACTAGTCTTCTCTTATTTCTTGAAGAGGTTTCTCCTTTCATTCAAAAGGCTTCTTCTTCATGTTTCCTTAATATGGCCATGTAGTAGAGATGAATCAGTGACCCTACCCTCCATTTTCATAATTTTCTTAGTCAGTGTTGCTTGAGGAGTCTGAGCTTTCCACTGCAACACCCTGCAAGTCCCTTTGGTCACATGTCCAATGGTGAGAATTGGTGTAAAAATGCCTGGGGGGCCGGTGTTAGAAAGGTTATAACGGAGACCAATTCAAGAGTATTGTTTTATAGATGGCTTCTTACATTATAAAACCCTGTGTTCTCTGTCCTAGATGTGCAAACTGCTGTCCTTAAGAGCGACTAGATTATTACTGCATCACAAATGTAGAGACTAAATCAATTTTATATTTTCTTTTACCTGTATTTTGATATGACTGCATACTCGTGTAGAAAAATACATTTTTTTTTCCTTTTTATTTTTTAGATGTAGCACTATGTTTAATAATCATCATTCCCAGAATTCACCCTTGAGATGAAGAAATGTAAACATATCTAAATTTCTTGAAAATTTGAAGCTCAATGTAAGCAATGTAAAAAGGAGAAAAAATTAGCTCCCCATATAAAGCACTGCTGTTTCTTTCAAGATGCTAAAGTTATTCTTGCCTTTAATCACATTCTTTTTGTTTTTCTTCCTTCTGCTGAAATTCTGAAAATATCTTTTTAGCAGTTAGAGAAATGTACTTTATTGGTAAGCCTTAAATACATATGTGACAAAATTAGACGATGTAAGTTAAAGTGAAATACAAATGGCTATTTGCTAAAGGCATAAGAAGAACAAAGCAAAAATGGTTTTCCATTTATTTTAGACCACTGCTTTGAGGCTGTATGAAGCTTTATTTATGCTTGACAAATGTACACCTCAAAGAAAAGACGCGCAAACACCTCAGACTGCTTTTATATTCCATGCTGCTTTTCCACTTGTACCTTATATTTGTGGTAACTCCAGCGGGGCATCTACAGCACAAACCACAAAGTTCTTCCAATGCCACACTAAATGAGGAAGTAGAAAAAACTGCTCTTTTACACTTTTTCTGAGCTGCTTCGTGTCATCCAAGCGTAATTTAGGCTAAATCACAAGATGTCTCAGAAGTTTACATTTTCGAAACATCGCTGGTAGTATAGTTCAAGTAAATGCTTTTCAGGATAGTTTGGGAAATCCAGACGAGTTAAAGGTTGCAGGAAACAGGCCCTTAAGGATTTGAGTTTGAGAATACCGATCTAAAGCCTCATCTTGGGGGAAAAAAAGAACAAGACATTTGTGAGAAGCAAGAAAGTAGAGTTTGGGATTATCTAGATAATATCCTGCAAAGTTAATTTAGGACAAAGTCTCAAAGTCAAACCCAAACAGCTGGATTTTTAGGGAACCAGCCTAAGGCATTAACAGTCTAGACAATGAAGGTTTGTCTGATGTTACAATAACAGTTTTAGCAGACAGATTTTATAGACAATGTAGATCTGTCCCTTTAAGTTTCAGTGGGGAAATAAAAGCTTCAAATACTCTCTTCTTTTTTGTCTGTAGCGTCTTTCTTTCTTTGTAAAGACAGGAGAAAATGTCACCATGATGTTGAGATATGAGCAGCTAATTTTAAGTAGCTCTTTAATCATAAGTGACATTATTGTAGAATTTAAGGAAATGTGTGGAAGTGTGCTCTGGAAAATGTGAACAGACAATATGTTGCCTCTGGTTATCAAAATTGCTAGAGGAGCAAAAAAAAAAATTTCACAGGTTCCCGGAAGAGGAGATGTTAAGTCTCATGGGACTTTTATCAGCTTTGTACAGGCAACACTGAGGCACAGAAATGAAAGGAATAAGGAGGAGGGGGCTGGGAAGATAAATGCAAGCAGGCACTGTTCAAAACTTAAGAGGGAAACAGGATCTGAAGTAAAAGCTATTGAACTGCATGCATACATGGCACTTCATTTCCTATGAGCCATTAATAAAAACAACTGAAGAGAAGAGGTGTCATGCGAAAAGAAACTGGACTAAAAGGCTCAGTCTGAGAAGTGAAAACCTGTTCATCTGAGACTGTTGTCACTATGAGATAAAACTTAAGGTTTAATCTACAAGAACATCTTAGTAAACACAATACTGTTGGAAACTTTCCATTTCATTATCTTAATTCAGAAAGTAAAAACCATCTGCATGTATTATACTCACCGGAAGACGTTTCAAAAGGTCTGTTATTTTGATGAGGTGAGCTTAAAGCTAAATGAAAACCCCAAATTAGATTATTATGCTCCTTAGGAATGTTGTTTATAACATAAAACCAAGAAAACAAATATTTAAAGTAAAGCACGACCTTACACTACGTCATCCAGGATGTTTACTAATCTATTGTTGCAGATATGAGAGCTTTGCTGATCCTTTTAAATTGCGTGACCACAGCTTGAACCAGAGCGTGCAAACATTGATTTTTTTCCTGTCAGTCTGTCTTCCAGGCAAAATGCCTCCAAACAACCTGTTTATGTTTGCCTCATCAGCTATAGAGGGTCATAAAACCCCTAATGGTTAGTTGCTACTCATTTTTTGGTTTTAAACTTCAAACAGCACCTTACTCATTTGATTTTCAGCTATATTTGTACAGGTGAGAATTTATATAGCTGAGAGAAAGCTGTTAGTTAAACAGTGTCCTGGGATGCCCACTGGGCATAGTCAATGTGATGGAAGACAGAAGGAGTGTAAGAAGAATATTGTAAGCTTTATAATAGTATAAGCATTATAAGTTCCTTGCTTCGGCCAATGCACCCTTTTTAAGACAGTTTTAATTTAAGTTATATGGATATATACTGTCTTTATTATATACTTGTATGTCTGAAATACTTGAAACACATAAAAGAATAAAATCATCTACAAATAATGTCACCCATCATGTCTTAACAAACATGTTACTGGATGAAAGGGTTGTTGATCTAATCAGGAATATGCACTGTTTTTAATCTGCTTCATACGTATGTTACAGATGTTAATGAGCATCCGTAATATAGTTATATTGATTTGCATGTTTCTATACCTGCTCTGAAGGTGTGTGTTTCTTTCTGCTATCATTGTTTTACACTTATTTTCATCCCAGTCATGCCTATTTCACACATTGTTTTAACTTTATGTAAACAGCTTATTTTTATTTTATTAACAGCACTATTTTTTTATTTTATTTCTGAGATATGCGGTTTTCTGTTCTGCTTTGAACTTTATTTTAAAAAACAGTGTCATTTTTATATTGTCTAGTCTTGTGTTTTCTTGGTTTACCACTTTCACAAAGAAATTTCTCCTCTGTGGGACCAAAAATGTATTTCTTTCCTACGTTATTGATTATTAGGAAAACCTTAAAGGAATAGTACACCCAAAACATGATTAGCCTTCATTTTCTACTCACCCCCATGCTGAACAAAACTCTGGAGTACTTTTTTGATATCTCAAATGCATCTGGAGATCTGGGAGGCTTCTTGCTGTCTGCTGACATTCAAATAATGGAGGTCTATGGTGCCCGAGACAGAAAGGTCCATAAAAGTCC